>NW_023227556.1:0-794 GCF_002007445.2 Ailuropoda melanoleuca
TTGGTTAAGCATCTGCCTTCAGCTCAGGTCATGATCCTGGGGTCCTGGGATCGAGCCCCACATCAGGCTCCTTTCTCATCGGGAAGTCTGCTTCTCCCTCTGCCTGCTCTGCCTGCCACTTCCCCTGTTTGTGCTCTCTCTCTCTCACAAATAAATAAATGAAATCTTTTTTTAAAAAAGCAAATATACATATGTTCTAAGGTAGGGTTTCTCAATCACTTGACATGTTAGCTGGACAGTCTTGTGCATTGTAGGGTGCTTAGTAGCAATCTTGGTCTCCACCTACTAGATGCCACTAGCACACACGTCCAGTGTGACAACTAAAAATGTCTCCAGACATGGCCAAATGTGCCCTAGGGAAAAAAATTGCCCCTGATTGAGAACCACTGTTTTAGGCTAATGCTAATATTAGGAGAATTTTGATGTTTTGTGGTAAGGTTTGTTAAATCTTAGATTTAATAATGGATTAGTTGGTCTTTGTCTTATTATCTCTTAAGTAAAGAAGGCCTATACATTTGTAGGCATCTTCCTTTTGCTTTCTTGCCCCTAACCACACATCCTTGCCACAACACTTAAAGCCCCCAATTCCTACACTGGGAGACACCTAGAATAATAAAAGGATGCATAAGACAAATTTCTTTTGTTCATAAAGCTGATTGTGGTGACAGACATTGATGAAATCTCTCCATTGACTGGATGACAGACCATTCTTTTTTTATTTTGAGAGAGAGCGAGAGTGAGAGAGAGAGAGCGCGCGTGCACGCGCACGCACACACACACACACACACACACAC
>NW_023227557.1:0-795 GCF_002007445.2 Ailuropoda melanoleuca
AAAAAAAAAAAAAGAGTCATTCAAGAGCAAACCTAATGGTCTGTGGATCTTTCTATGCGCTGAGAGCAAGGAAGAGGTCAAAGATAATTCTGAGGTTTCAAGACTGGAGCGATGATGTATTAATAAAAGTTGGGGTGGGGAACTGGAGAGAAATTCAGGTTTTTACTTGTGGAATTTGAAGGAATGGGCATCTTTTGGAGATATGTTGGTAAAATGGAGAGTGAGCCTAGCAAAATTAACACAAAATACTCAGAGATACATTTTGTTCCAAAAGGAAGGAATGTTAGGCTTTTGAAGCCAGTGACGGACCTGCAGAGCTATCCTGTGTGATAGGAAAGCAGACAGTAAAAATGACAGCAGCGAAAAACCTGAAGGGCTAAGGGGAAGATGTTTTAATGGGTATTCTGTGCCTCCAGGGCCACCTAAGGGAATCAGATAGCGATTAGGGTATGTACAGTGGGGGGGGCGGGGAGGCGGTGCTGGAGGGGGTGGTGTTTGTATGTGTGTGTGAATAGTTGCTAAAGAATTCTTTCTATAAGGAAACCTGGAAATGAGCTGAATTTCATGGACGTTAATAGTAATAATTTTGGATAGTTATTACTGAGCACGTATTAAAGTCCCAGAAGTACTTTACATAGAGAATTATTAAAATAATCTTCCTGGTGATGGGTAGTGAGGAGGGCACGTATTGCATGGTGCACTGGGTGTCATACGCAACTAATGAATCATTGAACTTTACGTCAAAAAAAATAAATTGAAGCCTTTAATTTTTTGAAAAAAAAATCCTATTAAAAA
>NW_023227558.1:0-673 GCF_002007445.2 Ailuropoda melanoleuca
TACCTATTCTCCTGAAGCTGTTTCAAAAAATAGAAACAGAAGGAAAACTACCAAACTCATTCTATGAAGCCGGTATTTCCTTGATCCCAAAACCAGACAAAGTCCCCATCAAAAAGGAGAATTACAGACCGATATCCCCGATGAATATGGACACCAAAATTCTCAACAAATCCTAGCTAACAGGATCCAAAGGTACATTAAAAGGATTATCCATCATGACCAAGTGGGATTCATCCCTGGGATGCAAGGGTGGACCAACATGCTCAAATCGATCAGTGTGATGATCACATCAACAGGAAAAGAGTCAAGAACCATATGACCCTTTCAACTGATGCAGAAAAAGCATTTGACAAAATATGGCAAATATGACAAAATATCGCATCCTTTCCTGATTCAAACCCTTCGGAGTGTGGGGATAGAGGGTACATTTCTCAATTTCATAAAAACCATCTATGGAAAGCCAACAGCGAATATCATTGTCAATGGGGAAAAGCTGAAAGCCTTTCCCTTATGATCAGGAATAAGACAAGGACCTATTCTCACCATTATTATTTAACATAGTACTAGAAGTCCTTGGAAGAGCAACCAGACAACGAAAAGCAATACAAGTTATCCAAATCGGCAAAGAAGTCAAAGTGTCTCTCTTTGCAGATGACATGATACCTTATATGGA
>NW_023227559.1:0-6925 GCF_002007445.2 Ailuropoda melanoleuca
GTTGCAAATACTTTCTACTCTGTTACTTGTGTTTTACTTTACTATCTGCTTCCCTACACACAAGACCTAGACTTTCATGTGAGTAAAGCTGACAGTGTTTCCACTGATGATTTCATTATTAGTCCTGGTTTCAAAACCTCAGTGTCTACACACACACACACACACACACACACACACACACACACACACAGGATTTCATTTCTAATGCAAACGTTTCTGGTCCAGCAACCTATCCTGGCAGCTCTCCACCAGGCAGCACCTCAGGGATCTGAGGTCCCTTCATTGTGTCCCTGCCGGCCCAGAGTTCTTCACTGCCCCCCACCGTGAATGACAGGCAGAGAGCAGCCCCAACGCACTGAGGCCAGCAGGGGTAGGCAGTCAAACACCACTCCAGCAGGCAGAGCTCGCTCCTGTGCTCTGTCTCTGCTGGGGATATGGGTGTCCTATGCGCCCAGAACCAGGGCACAATTTGGTGAACACACAACCTGTCTCTGCTAGAGCTGTGGCTTCAGTTTCTTGCTTTGAAAATCCTTCCCCACTCTCAAAGGGCTGAAATGTTTCCACTCTACTCCCATCCACCATGTTTGCAGGCAGCGTTCCCCTCTTTAATCCATCTGGAGTTTATTTTTGATAATATACAGAAGTCTCAAAGGATAACCACGTATCTCAAAACCTCTGACAGAATGGTCCTTTCCCCACTATTTTGATACACCTTTCCCCAGATTTATTGAGATACAGTTGACATGTAACATTGTATTAATTCACAGTGCCTTACAACATAATAGTTCTACGTTTGTGTATATTGCAAAATGGTCACAATAAGCCTAGCTAACATCCACCACCATATATCATTATTAAAAAATTTTAAGATCTATCCTCTGAACAACTTTCAAACTTAGACTAGAGTGCTGTTGGCTGTGGTCACCGTGCTGCGCCCTCCATCCCAGGACGGAGTCACCTTATCACTGGACGCTGGCTCCAATGCACCGCTTGCTCAAACTGCGTTTTCAGACCTAACTTGCTCTGTTGATGGACTGTCCTCTGCTTCTCTTATGTACCTGTCATCCCCGAATCAACACCAGAAATTCAATTGTTTCAGTCACTCTGGGTTTGCAGCTTGCTTTCACACAACCAGCCCTCTCCTCTACCTGTTTGCTCAGGATTTTCTCTGCTATTCATACACATTTTCTTTCCCACAGCAGAGTCATCATCTTAAATATTCCACTTCAAGGCTATGTGATAATTTATTGACATTGGGATTTGCAGACTGTTTGCTCTGTTCATATTCACATTTGTTTCCCCAGGGTGATTTCCGAAAGTAAAACTGCTGGCTTGAAAAACAGGAACATGCTTAAGGGTGTTGGCGTGTGCTACCAAGTTGTCCTCCACGTGGTTCTACCAAATGCATTCCCACCAGCACGTATATGACAGGGCTTTTTTCTCCACGTGGTTGTCAGCTCTGAGTATGACAATCTTTAAAAAACATTTACCCTAAAGAACATTTTCTTCTATTGTGAGTTCATTTGAATTCAAGTAAACTGGATGTTTTCATGTCTGGCATGAATTGGTACTTTTGTCCCTATTGCAAAAGATCATTAATTACAACTACCTTGCTGTAAGGAAAGCAGCCCAGCATGGCTTCATGGCTCATCGCCAGGAGTACCAGCTCTGTCCGACGGCTCCACGTGGACGTCTGTCTGTGTCAGCAATGCGGGAGCTCGCACAGCATCCCAGCCTCCAGGGACACCCTCTTCTGGATAAATTAATTGGGGCACATTTTGCTCCCTGAAGCCTTGGGGTCACGCAGACAGTATTCACATAGGGTGGACCTTCAGGTGTCTCCCCTGGGTGGGGTCCCTTCATCCTTGGATGTGGATCGTCCTCACCCCCATGCACCGCACACTGGCCGGGGAGCAGGGACCTGTCCCATCCTGCCCTGCACAGCATGTGTCTATGGCCAGCCTCTGCCCCCATCCAGTCCCTTCCCTCGGAGGCTGCCAACATGGCTGTCTGGCTGCTCCATACACCACGGCAGGGACTCAGCAAGCACCGGAAGATTCTGCGGCCTTGATGACTGATCCTCTGGCATGAGGCCCCCTAAACGTGAGGTGGCCTATGGTTAGGGGGCTTCCATGACTGTGGACAGGTCTGAGGACCCTTCCTACAAAATGCTGCAGTGCGAGAGGGTGTCAGATGCAATTCGAGGAAACCACTCACACAGCACCCGTCCCCGGGAAGGGAGCCACCCGCTGCCTTTGCCCGTCTGAGTCACCGGGTGAGCAGGACAGGCCCGCGAAGGCTGAATGCCCAGATGTGATTTCTCACCCGTTAAGCTCTCCGGCCCAGTGGCTGACCCACTTGGGGCCGTCCTTTGTGCATTCACCACGAACACTCTGAAAAGGCCCGTTGTCGAATTCTTGTGCTATTTTGCAATGTCAACAGACATGAAGCTCTGGAGTGGCAAATGAGGCCCGGCTCTGACAAAGCCCCTTTATCCCCCGGAGGCCCAGTGAGTCAGACGCACTTGGGGAGGTGAAAGGTCCCAGAGCATCGGGACGCCCNCCCAGAGCCCCGCAGAATGGCCCCCACAAGCTTGCCTCGGTTCGCTTGGGAAGCAGGATGATAGCCTTCTCCATAGGCATTTAGTGAAATGTACGTATCAAGATAGAAAACAAGTGCATTTTCTGGGGAACTGTAGTTGGCCTCTTTCTTCCTGACTTACAGCAGACCTGCATCCCACTGTTTGGAAGGGTTTGCAACTCCCTCGTTCAGCAATACTCGACAACAACCACAATGGGACAACCCCTCCCGCTTCCCAGGAGGACATGGAGGGCGGTGGGGGAGGGATTCTCAGGCTCTGTGTAGGGCGGGGCCAGAGACCTCCCCGACTCATGAACCCCTCAGTACCACAATCAGCAGTGGGGTGCCAGCCCCACTTCCAGGGAGAGGAGCCCAATGACGCTTGGGTCCAGAATGGGATCCCAGGGAAGCAGGGGTGGGGAGGGGCGGGGATGGGGTGAGTGAGGAAAAGAAAAACAAATACAAGAAAATGCTTGCCGGGTGGGGCTCACCTCCGTAAGGAGCACACTGATGGCTGGGTCTCACCAGAGGCCTCCCGGAGGCCTGGAGATGAGCACTCTTGCAGACAGTCCAGCAGTGAGCAAGTAGGAAGGGCGCCTCTGCTGGTCAGCAAGTGCTCCAGGGAGATCGAGCTCCCCCTACCCCTGGCCAACAGAGATCCCTGGGGGTGGGGTGCTGTCAGCCATGGGCCACAGGGAGACTCCCCCAACATATGACACTGACCAACTCGGCACACCTCCTCCAAGGAATTCAGGCCATTCTGCGCAGCCTATGGGGATTCAGCTGCTGCCAGGCCACCTCCCTGGAGAGGTCCGAGCACCATCGAGCAGAAAATCTGGGTGTGCAGAGCTGGAACAGTGTGTAAATGGGTCCGCTACTGCTGTGGATGTGCTTATGGGACCCAAAGAGCCAAAGAAGGATCTTGACTTCAGTTGGAAGGGTTTCACTGGGCTAAGACTTCGGGTGGGTCCAGGGTGTGCAACAGCTGTCACAGGCAGGAACAGACAGCAAGCCCAGGTGTGGCTGCTGAAGGGGTTCTGGAATCCCCTGGGGCCGGGGTCCCAAGATCCATGCAACAGACCTCTCTGGCCACTCCGGGAGAGGTAAGAACATGAAAGCAGAGATTTCTGGAAGCCACGTATGGCCAGGCAACCATGGGCTGCCCTGGAAAGGCATGCCCGGGGCACGGACAGGGCATGCCCTGGCAGGTCTCAGGGAGTCAGCAGCACGGCGAGCTGCTGCCCGCATCTGTGCCGCATGGAATTCTACCAGGTTCTGTGTGGGCGTTGGGCTTTCACAATGAGCGAGATGAATAATGACAAAGAAAGCATCGTTAACAGTTGGTGATAAGCACTAGACGGGGTGTGAGCGGTGGGGGGGTGGTGGACACGGGGAACTGGCTGCAGGAGGCAGGAGCAGAGCCCATCCCCCCCTCGTCCCCTCCCACAGATGGCCCGGAGCAGCTTCCTCCGCGATCCCGGGTCTGCGGCTCCCTGCCCGCGCGATCCGTGCTGCAGGAGCACGCTCAGCCCACAAGCCGGGAACCAGAAGTTATGGAGAGACAGCACCAGGAGCAGCACACCTGCCCCTCGGGGACAGTCCACAGGCTTTGTCTGCACAGCCCTGAACGGGCCCCTTGCTGCATTTGCCCAGAACAACACTTCCGTCCTTGCTTCACTTCTGCCCCCCCGCCACCCCAAGCTTCCTGGAATGAACCACTTGCTTTCAAATCCTTGCTTGGGGACGCGCCTCTGACACAGCCTTGCATGCCCCAAGGACACCACACCAGAGGCCACAGTGCGTGGATTTACAGACTGTCCCCAAACACGCCCCCTGGGTGTAGCATGTGCTGCTCCCGCCTGGAACGGCCTGTGTGCACCCAACCTTCGGTCTGGAAACCTCCTCCTCGTGCTCAGGGACTCAGCGTAGCTGTTGCCTCCGCCCAAGCGTCTTCCTGATCACCCGCATGCAGGGATGCCTGCGCCCTGCGCTCCTGGCCATGGGCACTACACGTCCTGCGTGCCGTCTCTGCCTCACCCGCCAGACTGTACGCCCGACAGCAGGCACATCTCACAGGCTGACTCTGCTCACCGTGTGCACCGTAGTGCTGAGGCCTTCCTACGCACTTGACCCGTGCACCGGTGCGTGGACGGATGATGCAGTTAGCGTAGAACTTGGGGGGGCCGATAAGCACCTGCTATTTAGCTCCAGAATTTCTACTCAGAAGAGACTGAGAGGTGGCAGTTATTCTGGAGGTGAACTCTGTGCAACTCTCTATACAGTACTTTGGGTAAGATGGAGACACGCATCCCACATGAAAGCTTGGCAGAGAGCTGGCGGAGGATACGGAGCCAGGGAGCGGCTCCCTGGGGAACCAGAGCCTTATGAGAGCACAGCTCTATGATCAATCCTGCAGTAGACGCCGGAGATGAGATGGAGAGCAGGGCTGTGAATGAGCATCTCAGGTGGTAAAGAAGAGACACACGGAAGGGAGAGATGTCTATAGGGGTTTACGTTAAAGGCAGATGTCTCCAAGAGGGAATGTTTCCCGACCACAGGCAACAGGAGTCGCTGGAGAAGGCTGGGGTTGGGTGGACTTGAGGACAGCCCCAGAAAAACTGGGGGAAAGGGAGAAAGGGAAGGTGTGAATACGTCACCATGAAGAAGAATGTTCTGTGTGTTTGGGGACTAGTAGGAGAGGCAGAGAGCTTATGTGGGAGACTCATCAGACGCAAGGAATCCAGCGATGAGAGCCTCAGGATGAGGGTGGGTGGGGGAGCCGGGCATGGCCCTCAGGAGAGACCACCACGGTGACCAACGCCATGGGTGCTCGTATTCCACAGAGCCGGGTGCTAGAGGGGCTCATGGGGAGCATGGATAAAAGGCACAGAGAGACGCTCCAGGAAGACTCGTCCCTGTGTCTGCATGCACGGGGACCTGACGGGGAGCAGCAGAGAGCTAGCCCGGGCAGGGGTTGATGTGGACCAGCTCCTGGAGTGTCACAGTGAGAACAGAGGGGCCCAGAAACACAGGCAGGTCAAAGGAGCCCAGGTGGGCTTGAGGGGCGACCCCGATGGGAGGATTGAGGGAGAGGCAGGACTCGGGGATGGCCACTAACGGGCTGCTGCAGCCGGTGTCGACAGGGTATCCCGTTCCGCCTGCTGTATGTTCAGTGCTCAGTGAGCACTGACGGTTCAAAGGAAACTGCATTCCATGGCCCACCTTGGCATAGGCTTGAGTTGAAACAGCGAATTCAGTCCCTAGAATAATGGGCTCAACATTTCACTGTGTCCTATTGAGAATCCCATAAACAGGGTATAGTTACCATGCACAAAAAACTTCTTAAACCTTCCCCCATCTCTTTCATTTGGAATGTCTCTCTTACACCTGGGTTTCCCACAGTTTTAGTGCTTCCTCCCTGAGCCCCCCAAATTCACCCCAGTCCAGCTTGCCCAGGTTCCTGTTTCTCCCCCTCAAACCCTGACTCTTCAAACTTTTTGCTTTTGTTTGGGGTTGCATTCTTTATTTTGCTTTCTATTTTTTTTTCAATTTTCCTACTCGCACATTTCCTGGATTCCACTGGAAAATTTTATATAATAGTCAGGCCAGGAATCTGACCCAAGAATCATTCCTATCTTGCTGTCCCTCTTGCCTACCTGCCTTATGTCCCACCTGCACGGTGCTGGTGATAACAGAGACTCCCGGCCCCCATACATGAGTGACTTTTCTTTTCTCCTTGTCACAGAAGTAAATTCTTGACTCTCTTTTTACCCAAATTGCTCACACCCACATCAAACCCAATCCGGATATTCATGTTCACTTCAACCTCAAATGGAAACTATAGAAAAAGAAAAAATCCATTCTCCTGGTGAGCCGTTTTGAACGATCGCCAGACCCATGATAGAAAAGTCAGTTTCATGGTCTTCACCTCTCAACAGTCACTCAAATTGGGTTTATTCACTGGAGGTTTTAGGGTGAAACTCGTGGGCAGGTTATTAAGAAGTGGAAAGGGTGGGAAAGAATGAATTGCCAAGGTGCACAGGTATATGCACGCGCGCACACACACACACACACACACACACCTTTACTTCTTCATGTGTACCCACTCTGTGTTATGTCTATGGCAACTGAATGGTTAATACGTATGCTTTCTTTTCAACTGCACACAAATCACCAAGAGAGTGCATGCGCAGATTCCTGGAGGGGAGGTTTCCAGATTGCCTTTGCTCCACGACGTTCTGTAGACTCCAGCTGTTTGCTCTGACTACAGACCAGCCATCTCCTCAAAGAGGTCTTGCCTCAGGAGTTGAGTCCATGGACCCACCAAAGTACCCACGACTTCCCT
>NW_023227560.1:0-795 GCF_002007445.2 Ailuropoda melanoleuca
AACTACAAAAATCAATTAAGTTGAAACTTACAATTTCAAAGAAAGACAATCTGCTAAAACTAATAGATTGAATGAAAGAATACGATTTACTTAAAATAATTCAAAGTATAGATTTTCATGTTATGGTAAAATTCAAATAAGCACATAAATTTGTGAATGCATATTTCAACAGAACTAAAGCTCTAAGCATGGACATATGCCAAGCAGGCTTTTAAAAGCAATAAAAAGTAAGCTGAGCAGTTGGCCAAAGCAAACATAGAATGAGACAATCCCAAAAATTAACTTTAAAAAATTAACATTTAGGTAACATGATAAAGATGATATTTAGTGATTCCCAAATAAGAAATGGCTAAAAATAATAATATTTAAACCAAGTCACATAATATTTGTGCAAACTAACACACACACATACACACACATATTTGCAGTACATTCTCCTATGGAGTTTATTATCTTTTGAGAAAAGAATTCAACTCTGTTGGATTTCTTTTCACGATAGGCAATTACATAATGGGATGTCTAATCAAACTACTACACTGTTATAACAGAAACAATGTTCCTGTTCTTAAAGACTGCCAACAGATTTTTTGTTTGTTTAGGATTCATCACAAAAAGAGATTGCCACATAAAAGAACTATTTTTAGAAATTACGTAAGCTTACTTGTTGGGAGAAATATATCAAAGGCATATACATTTACTCAGTACACATGAAACCAGGGTCTAGTATACCTTAGGCACTCTGCTGGGGGCTGAATGCCAGAATGTGTTGTCAACCTAAAAACAAGAAGCCAAATT
>NW_023227561.1:0-795 GCF_002007445.2 Ailuropoda melanoleuca
AAGGAATGAGGAAGGAGTTCTGGATTAGGGAGCTGGAAAAGGGCAGGTGGTGGTAAAAACGTAACCCACATAGTTCATTCACAAAGAATAAAAAAGAAAGATCATATGGGCTTGATGAGGCGGGACATTATATAAATTTGACTTTACTAATGCTTAGCTAGATTGAACTCTGAACCCTCTGAGGCCTAAGTATCATCACTGCTGAATTCGTAAAACCTACTTCCAAAGCTCTAAACTACCACTGCTTTATTCTTATTTTCTCCCATATCATTACATAATTAATGTTCATGTCAGAGGTGAAACAATCTTTGCCCCAACATTTACAGAAAAAGAGGAAGCAGGCTGAGTTTAGTTGTTTGGGTACATTGGATTTACACAGAGAGATAACTGTTTTACTTAAAAAAAGAAATAATTACACTTCTTCTTCTTCAAAAAAAAAAAGAAAAACAAAAACAGTCCACACTTTTCTAGATGACAATAAGGGGCATCAACCAAGAATTCTCTTATGAAAAGTATGCAGTTTACATTTTGTAAATCCAAGCAGAAGGATGATGGCTGGTTTCAGTTCATTTTTATCTATCTGAAGTCTGTAGAAACAAAGTCCTCCAGATTTTCTTCTTAAGTGACACTTACATAAAGACAATAGAATGAAATTTAGAAATTCCAGGGAAAGGCTATTGAACCTTACTTAGTTTTTCTGGCTACCAGGCCAATTCAATTATTTCTAATATAAAGTCCATTTGCCCATAAAATATACATCTAGAGGATTCTCTCTTAAGTCTATCCATCATTGAG
>NW_023227562.1:0-795 GCF_002007445.2 Ailuropoda melanoleuca
TCAACATATATGGGGGGACTAAATAATTATAAGACAAGTTCAACAAGTCTTACATGGAAATCTGTCTCATTTTTCTTTGCACAACTCATGTTCTCAGAGTAAAATAATGTATGACACGTTGAAGGACGTATATACCATTAGTTAATGGTTCATATTTGACATTTGATAATTAAATTATATCGAGCACTCAAGCAAAAATGAAGACTGATTGCTTGTGCCATGTTTTGACAAAGCATTTATATACCGTGGTATTTTGAAATATAATTGCTGAGCAAAAATGACATGTGAATGCCTTATTCAGTATCATTTATTCCACTATCAGTTATCTAAAAGCTTCAACACATTCTTCCAGTGAACTTTCTAAACTCAGCAGTATGTAACCTTTTAGCCCAGCACATGAATTAATGTTTTGACAAGCCTTTTAAAATGCCAAGTAGGTGAATTTATTACGAAACAATGCAGAATAGAATTAAAAAGACTTTGAATAGATGTAATGACTGTTTATATTTGGCTAGCTGTATCTTAAGAAGGTTAGGTAAGCCCAGTTATATTCAAAATCCCTCACATTAATATTAAATAGCTAATTCTGTAGCTACCCAAATGCAAAATTGAGAAGGAGTTTGAAATCAGAAAATTCCTGTGTCCATGATTGTTAATGTCTAGCTGGCTGCTACCACCTCTTTATGTCCAATATACATTATGTTTTTACCTTTCCCCTTGTCTTTACCCTGTGTGTAGTATTAGAAGTGTGATTATTGACCTTCCGTAATCTTTGGAGAGTGGTAGAAAGAAAAG
>NW_023227563.1:0-795 GCF_002007445.2 Ailuropoda melanoleuca
CGCAAACTGCTTGCTTCCTCAAGGACCATACCCCCTGAAACAGCCTGTGAATTAGCCAACTGGTGAGTGACATCTGATGACTGCAAATACTGTTATACCCAGAGCTTCAAACATCATTTTAAAATAGGCAACAATTCATCCTCAAACCACAACATAGTTTATTTAGCAGGAAGAGACAGGGCCACTCTGTAAATAGGCAACAGACTGAGGAAGAGCTGGCAGAAAAGGGCTTCCTTGTTTGTTTCCTGGGGCTGTGCCCTGCAGCCCATGGTAATTAGGGGACAGGGTGGGGCTCTCTGGCCTGAAAATGATAGGAAAGGTGCTACCCTAATTACTGGATTTTATTGGGATGATACTTGAGGTGTGGTTATTACCAACTGTTGAAGTTCATTAACTAGACCTCATAAATGGCAGGCTAGGGCTCTAAAGGGAAATGGGAGCATTACAGGCTGCCCTGAAGCTTTTAAGTGAAGACCAGGTCCAAAAGGCCATCTTAAATACAGACATATACTTAGTGTTTCTGCAATGAAACCATTTTGGGAAAGAAGATATCCCCGTATTCATGTCTTTCACTTGTATATCCAGTGAGCCTTGAGCACCAGGACATAGGCACAGAGGATCCTGGCCCTCACTGAGCTTCTTGTAATTACCCGTTGAATTGCCTATCTGCACTGTTTGGCTATAAAATGTGGTGGTTTCCATGACTTAGAAAGTGCAGGGTAGGGGGCGCCTGGGTAGCGCAGTCATTAAGCGTCTGCCTTCGGCTCAGGGCGTGATCCCGGCATTTCGGGATCG
>NW_023227564.1:0-795 GCF_002007445.2 Ailuropoda melanoleuca
GGGGGACTCACTGCAACAGTGGGGGTTACAGGAGGTTTGGAGAAACTCCATCTATGATGAAATCCTAGCTCTCCCTCCTCAATTAGCTCCTCAGAGCTTCGAGGTTCTCACCTACCTGTAAAATGGGACCACTAACACCTGTCCCTCAGGAGAGCTGAAAGAAGTAGAGAAAATACAGTGAAGGCATTGCTGGATTTTCCAGGATGGAAAATTTCCATGGATGGCATTGCTGGATGGCATTGCTAATTTTCCAGAAGTCTCATGTGGTAAACCATTGCTCCTTGTCACTGTCTGCAGAGAGCTGGGGTAAGGTAACATAATTAACATAAGCACTGACTTATAATATTGATCTGCTTAGGGTTGGTAGAATGATCTATACAGACCTAAGGATTCCCCAAACTCAAAGGCAATTGAATACAGATCTCAGAATCTGAAGAAGAAAGGAGTGGAGGAATCCCCATTGTGAAGGTCCTTCCAATAGCCAACACTTCTGAAAGTCAAAGGAATGGTCCAGACCAGGCTCAGATCCCTCAAGAGAAGAGAGTGAGAGAGAGAAGGAAAGAAACAGAGAGCAGTAGAGTTCAGGGCTGGGAGGGGTGGGATCATTTTCAGGTAGATTTGGAAATAAACAAGGAGGGGAAGCCCTCTGGGCACTGGTCTGATGTCACTTATCTGGTCCCCATCATTTTAATCAATCATTCTTCATGTCACTTATCTGGTCCCCATCATTTTAATCAATCATTCTTCCTTTTAATCAATCAATCACTCATCTAAAGGCACCCACACTTCAGGGCC
>NW_023227565.1:0-795 GCF_002007445.2 Ailuropoda melanoleuca
AACTGAAACATTGGCCCTGTCTGTGGTCTTGCATTCTTACTAGAACTGCACCATCAGCTCTCCTGGGTCGCTAGCTTGCTGACTACAGATCTTGAGACTTTTTAGCTTCTATAATCATGTGAGCCAATTCCTAATAATAAATATATATCCCATTAGCTCAGTTTCTCTGGAGATCCCTGAATAATACACAGTTGAGGCAATAACACAAAGCATCAGACTTTGAAATCAGGTAACACAAATTAAAGTCTTTAACCAGAACTAGGTTTTACTAATAGTTACAAGGATATAAGCAATCACAAGGCACAGGCAGTGCAGGGAGATGTCATGGACAGCAACAGAGCACAGCAGGTGCTTTCTTATGACATCGAATATGTTGTGGCTCAGATTAATATGTGAGGTTTCCAAGAAATGATACTGGCCACAAAAATTATACCCAAAAAAGCCAGCTCAGTCATAAACCATCTCCATCATCCTCAGATGGTCACAAGCTTATGTGACATTTCCGGGGAGCCATGTTTTGCAAATGCCATTAACTTGTTTGCCAGGAAGCCTATCATGACCAGGTTTACAAGAATAATAGATCACATCACCTGACTTTTATTTCCTGGGAATACCAATGTCTTTCCAGACTTGAGACTAGATGGCCGATGTGCTGCTTTCACCATTCACTTTCTGGATGTTGATATGGATTATGTAGCAGTTGAAGGAGAGGCATGCAAAAGTAAATAAATAAATACAGTTTTATGAAAAAGGAAGACAATCTCTATGAAAAGTCTGTGTTTCTGTAAAATAGTT
>NW_023227566.1:0-795 GCF_002007445.2 Ailuropoda melanoleuca
TTAATCTACTCAAATGATTTTTGCTTTCTTTAAAATATATCTCTAATTTCCCCTCCTCCATAAAATTTCCTCTGACTATTCCTTATGTTAATATCTCCCTTCTCCGATTACTTCAGCACATTAGAGTCTACTTTCCACAATAAAATGAAACATTTTCTGGTAAGGGTAATAGTGGGGAGAGGTAATAGTAACATCATCCAACTTTTGTATAATGCTTTAAAACTTCTATTTTGCTTTCACATTTTTAATTTCATTGAATTTGAGGGAGGTATTATAAGTCCATTTTAATGAGAAGCACCTAGAAAGTGGAAAGTAATAAGAGACTGTCCAAGGTCACTCAACTATTGATTTTAGAACAGAGCTGGGAGAGGAAAGTGATACCACACTGAGGTTCACAGAAAGCTCTGAAACTTGTACCAGGCAGGCCTTCAGGATTATACAGGGCGAAATGCTTTGGATCTTTGTCCGTGTCTGGACTCTGAAATGCACCAGCTGTGTGACTTCGAGCAAACCAGTAGTCCACTTTGACCCCCTGTTTTCCATCCCAAGTACTGCTGGTGCTTGTCATAAAAGGAAATGAGATACAAGAACAAAGTTATCTGTTGAAAGTACAGCTCTGTAAAAATACTAACGTGATAGGACTGTTTGTTTCAAGACTTCAGAAGGCACCATTCACATAGAATGAAATGTTTTAGGGCATAATCACCTTGTATTACATTTCAGTGGTACCCTCCTGGAGCTCTGCAATTCTTATGGTCCTGCAAATTGTTGTTGTTGTTTAGACTTGCAAAATGG
>NW_023227567.1:0-795 GCF_002007445.2 Ailuropoda melanoleuca
AGAGAACATACATAGCTTTCTTCAACTAATTTCTAACATCTTTTTGAGGAGCCAGCTCATGCTTCCACTAGTGGGAAATAACAGGCAAAAGACAAAATATGGGACTTTGGGAGGGCTAGATATCAGAGATTTTAATTTTGTGCTTCTTTAAAGGTCTCCTTTCTCTCAAAAAATTGATGAAAGCTATTGACTCTCACGCCAAGAAATACATACTTGTTGAGACTTTTAAAGTATGTGTATGATCTCATTAACCACTAGAGGCATCCGTGGATCACAACATAGTAACCTTTGCTAGACCTGTGGCTTCCTAGAATAAGAAATCAGATTACTAATGGCCAGCGTTTGAATACGAATATGACTTTTCTGGTAATACAGTGTCTTGTGCTGCATGTTGGATTCTAAGTGAACTGGAGCTTCCTCAAACTTCTATTAATTATTTTAGAGCACTATTTTCTGCATTTCATCTATTTGTGTCCCACCTTAATGGTTTTCCCTATATCTGTGCAAAATAAAAACATTCTGTAATTTAATAATTCTCTTTAATTTTCTAACAAATAACCTTATATAAACTATAGATTTTGACAGTAGACATAAAACGGATATATTTCCATATGATTTTCATTCCCAAAGTGATCTTAAGAAAGAGAAATTATTATCACCATGGTATAGATGTGCAAACTGAGGTCAGGGAATCTGGTCCTCCCCAGTGCTTAGGCTAGTGTCTTGTGGGTTAGATATATGAATGCCAACAGGTATAGGAAAAGATGCTGAACATTACTAATCATCAAGGAATGC
>NW_023227568.1:0-795 GCF_002007445.2 Ailuropoda melanoleuca
ATTATAATTCTGTGATATCGGTTCTATTTTTTTGTATTTTAAAGATAATAAATCTGAGGTTCAGAGAGATCAAGTAACTTGCCATGGTCACACAACAAACAAGTAGAGGAGTTAAGATTCCGATGTAGGTCTGTCTAACTTCCAAACTCATACTCTTTCCACTGGACCACACTATTTTCTGAAAAGGTCTCTCAGTAACCAGGGCTTGTGTTACAAAGTATAAGCCCTAAGTTTGTGATAATGTATCATACTCACAGAAGCAGTCTACAACCCTCATGCAGAACTCAGTCCCTGTTATTTTACACATAATTCTAAGTTATGGTGTCTGGTTTCTAAGTTCAGAGCTGATTAGAAAGAAGTAGCAAATTAAAAGATGGGAGAAGGGTTTTTGTGAGCAAGTACAATGATTACAGTGAGAAGAGAAAAATGACAGCTTGATGGCAAGATAGAAAAACACCTTTAAAAGCAGATATAGAATAAAAGCATAAATATGAATAAAAGCTTCATGTTCAGTGATGCTAATACTGAACGGCTATCATTTAAATAGTATCTACTAAGTGTCAGGCTCTGACACGATTTTAAAAATTCAGAGCGTTTCCATTTTTACTTGTTCATGATACAGCTCCGCAATTGAAAATGAAATAAGATTTCATTTGCAAAAAGAATTTTGGGGTGAAAAATACTGAAAAACCACTGCATGGTATCACTTAATTATCAAATCAACTCTCTTCAGGCTTTTTGCTTTTTTTTTTTTTTTAAGCAGGCCCTAGGCCCAGGGTGGAGCCCGATGGGGGG
>NW_023227569.1:0-795 GCF_002007445.2 Ailuropoda melanoleuca
AGACGTTATTTTAATAATTGTAGCTGAGGTAATTTGAAAGGCTCACTATTTAAAAGAGACCTTTCTGGTAGAGAAAAGGAATTCTTTTCAAAGGTGAACATTGTCTCCTTAATATATTTATTTTGGAAGAGTGTAATGTCTTCTATATGGGTTCTTAAGGAGGAGTGAGTCTGCTTTGGAACCAAGTCCAGGGTATGGGAGCAAAGAGCTCCCACGTATGAATGCTGCTTCATACGTGCCGTGAAAAGAGTGTTGGCGGGGTCAGATGCTGACACCCATGCACGTGGGAGCCTTGCACACCAGCCGGAGATGCCAAAGTAGCTTGTTCCAGTGGCCTTCACTAATCATGCATCATGGCTTTGAGATTTAAGTAGGTATGATTCTGAAATTTAAGCACTTGGTTTTCTTGCCTGACAGAAAAGCCCATTCTCTCTGGGTCCTTCTAGCACGGTGTAGTTAGTCGGAGCCCCAGATGTGGGGCATAAAGCTTTTCTCCTCTTCCCATCACTCTTCCTTGTCCAAACAAGAGACTCTCTCAGCTCAGGCCTGCAGGGAGAAAAGTCTCTTTAATAGTAATTCTTATCTATTTTTAACTTTTCCCCAGAGCTATCTAGTCCTGTTACAGCCGTGATGAGAAGGGCCATAGAGGCCAAGGATCTCCTGGCTGGACTCCCCCCGCCAGCCTCCCGTGCATACATAATGCGGGTTACCGCAGTGATGCTCTGTGTCCTCCTTGCTGGTCCAGCCCCAGTCTCTTCCTACCAGGGCCTGCCCGTGCTGCAGTTCTAATGCTGA
>NW_023227570.1:0-519 GCF_002007445.2 Ailuropoda melanoleuca
GTATGCTACTATGATGGTAAGATACCTTTGTCAAAACCCATAGAATGGACAACACCAAGAGTGAACCCTAGCATAAACTCTGGACTCTGAGTGGGTGATGATGATGCCTCAGTGTGGATTCATCCATTGTAATCAACACACTGGCTCTGGCACAGATGGGGGAGTGGGAAGCTCTGAGGGAGCACACCTGCGCCTCTGCATGTTGGGTGGTGGGGTGGGGAGCAGTGAGCAATGGTAGAGCAGGTGGCATATGGGTACCATCCGTATTTGCCAGTCAGTTTTGTGGTGAACCCAAAATTGCTCTAAAAAAATGAATGAAGCCCCACTAGCCAGATGGACAGACATACACATGCGCGCGCACACACACACATGAACGAAGGAACAAACACAAGAACAGACAGACAAGCAGACCTGATGTGGAGCTGCCAAGCATGTGGTCAAGAAAGAATTCTTTTTTTTTTTAGATTTTATTTATTTATTCAACAGAGATAGAGACAGCCAGCGAGAGAGGGAACACAA
>NW_023227571.1:0-1784 GCF_002007445.2 Ailuropoda melanoleuca
CTCTGACGGCCAGGGTGAATGAGGCAGAAGAATATATCAGCGAATTGGAGGATGGGTTAGTAGAAGAGAAAGCTAATATAGAATCTCGACTCAAAATAATCCACACTCAGGAATGTAGGTTATGGGAGATTACTGACTCAATGAAACGTTCCAATGTCAGAATCATCGGCATCCCCGAAGGGGTGGAGAAAAGCAGAGGTCTAGAAGAGATATTTGAACAAANGAACAAATTGTAGCTGAAAACTTCCCTAATCTAGCAAGGGAAACAAGCATTCGTGTCCAAGAGGCAGAGAGGACCCCATCCAAGCTCAACCAGGACAAACCTACGCCACGGCATGTCATAGTGCAATTCGCAAATATTAGATCCAAGGATACAGTATTGAAAGCGGCCAGGGCAAAGAAATTTCTCACGTACCAAGGCAAAGGTATCAGGATTACGTCAGACCTGTCTACAGAGACCTGGAATGAGAGAAAGGCTTGGGAGGCCATTTTTAAAGCTCTTTCAGAGAAAAACCTGCAGCCAAGGATCCTTTATCCAGCAAGGCTGTCATTCAGAATTGATGGAGAAATAAAGACGTTCCAAAATCGCCAATCATTAACCAATTTCGTAACCACGAAACCAGCCCTACAGGAGATATTAAGGGGGGCTCTATAAAGGTAAAAAGGCCCCAAGAGTGATACAGAGCAGCAAGTCACAACCGATACAAAGACTTTAAAGAGAAATGGCATCATTAAAATCATATCTGTCAATAATCTCTATCAATCTAAATGGCTTAAACTCTCCCATAAAACGCCACAGGGTTGCAGATTGGATAAAAAGACATGACCCATCCATTTGCTGTCTACAAGAGACTCATTTTGAACNTGGAACCACGAAAGCAGCCCTACAGGAGATAGTAAGGGGGGGTTCTATAAAAGTAAAAATGCCCCAAGATTGATACAGAATAGAAAGTCACAATCTATAGAAACAAAGACTTTACTGGCAACATGGCATCATTAAAATCATATCTCTCAATAATCACTATCAATGTGAATGGCCTAAATGCTCCCATAAAATGCCACAGGGTTGCAGATTGAATAAAAAGACATGACCCATCCAATTCCTGTCTACAAGAGACTCATTTTGAACCTAAAGATACATTCAGACTGAAAGTAAAGGGATGGAATACCATCTTCCACGCAAATGGACCTCAAAAGAAAGCTGGAGTAGCAATTCTCATATCAGATAGACTGGATTTTAAACTAGAGGCCATAGAGAGAGATACAGAAGGGCACTATATTATTCTTAAAGGAAGTATTCAACAAGTGGATATGACAATTATTAATATATATGCCCCCAACAGGGGAGCAGCAAGATACACAAGCCAACTCTTAACCAAAATAAAGAGACATATAGATAAGAACACAGTAATAGTAGGGGACCTCAACACCCCACTATCAGAAATAGACAGAACACCCTGGCAAAAACTAAGCAAAGAATCAAAGGCTTTGAATGCCATACTCGACGAGTTGGACCTCATAGATATATATAGAACACTACACCCCAGAACCAAAGAATACTCATTCTATTCAAATGCCCATGGAACATTCTCAAGAATAGATCATGCTCTGGGACNGAATTCTCATATTAGACAGATTGGATTTTAAGCTAAAGGCTATAGTTAGAGACACAGAGGGGCACTATATTATTCTTAAAGGATGTATCCAACAAGTGGATATGACAATTATAAATATATATGCCCCCAACAGGGGAGCAGCAAGATACACAAGCCAACTCTTAACCA
>NW_023227571.1:2006-2176 GCF_002007445.2 Ailuropoda melanoleuca
CTGCTTCTTCCTCTCCCACTCCCCCTGCTTGTGTTCCCTCTCTCCCTGGCTGTCTCTATCTGTCAAATAAATAAATAAAATCTTTTTTTTAAAAAAACAACAAAGAAACAAGGGCTTTGAATGCCATACTTGACGAGTTGGACCTCATAGATATATATAGAACACTACAC
>NW_023227572.1:0-795 GCF_002007445.2 Ailuropoda melanoleuca
CAGGTCATGATCCCAGGGTCCTGGGATCAAGCCCCGCATTGGGCTCCCTGCTCAGCGGGAAGCCTGCTTCTTCCTCTCCCACTCCCCCGCTTGTGTTCCCTCTCTTGCTCTGTCTCTCTCTGTCAAATAAATAAAATCTTAAAAATAAAAATAAAAAATAAAAGAAGATGCTTCTGTCGGTGATCATGTTGAGCTAGTTAACCACATCATTTATTTTGTTAGCAGCTAAAGCCTTTCAAAAGAAGGCATCTGTATGAGGAAAGGGAAGGCAGGGGATCTCTGCTCCAGTTGAATCACCTCATTGTATGGATGAAGAAACTGAGTCCCAAGGTTCCACAGTGAGCTGGTGCCTGCATGACCCATATCAGAGCCTCCTGACCCCTTTCTCTCAAAACTGCATGCCACTGAGTGTTGAAAGAGTGAGCGTGATGAAACCTAGGAAGGCAAAATAGTAATGCGCCCAAGTGCCGGAATCACCAACGGCAGTTTGTAGGTCAACGTGGAGATTATACTCTGTTGATCCAACCATGTCTTTGGAGGGCTTAAGAATCCAGAAGGAGTGTATTGACCGACACCCCCACTATTTGACTGGACCTTCAAAATGCTTTGGGCATCTGCTGCAGACTTCACACTCCCTTCCTCCCCACCATCAGATGAGCCAGAGCTTGTTAAAAGTCACTTCTGGCAAAAGGAGACTTTCTCTCGCTCTCAGTAGTAAGAGCTCACATTTGACTCCCTGTCCTTGAAACAAGATGCTTAACATCCGACTAATGGTAACACAACTTTCTTTCAAAC
>NW_023227573.1:0-795 GCF_002007445.2 Ailuropoda melanoleuca
CCTGCTTGTGTTCCCTCTCTCGCTAGCTGTCTCTATCTCTGTTGAATAAATAAATAAAATCTTAAAAAAAATGTACAATAATAATAAACTGTAATATATAATATGTTGGGGGAGGACCAATGCTATAAAGAAGGGGAAAAGCAGGGTAATAGAGATTGGAGTGTTAGAGAGTGAGGGAATTGCTATTTTTTATGCAGCTGGTCAGAGAAGGCCCTGGTCCCAAGGTGATATTTGAGCAGAAACATGCCAGCCGGCAGGATATCTGGAGGACTAGCAGGGGACTAGAAATCCAGCAGGGGGCAAAATCAGTGGAAATGAGGTAGCATATGTCATGATGCTCAAGGAACAACAAGGAGGCTCCTGTGGCCCCTGTGGCTAGCCAGAGCAGAATGATAAAGGGGGCAAAGAGCAAAGGGGTAAGAGATACTGTCAGAAAAGGAGTGGGAGACGGAAGATCACAAAAAGTCTTGTTGTCCATGGTAGGAACTTTGGCTCTTTTTTTAAATGAATCCTTTGGAGGATTTTGAATGGAGCAGTGACTTACATTTTAAAATGATCATCCTGGTTGCCCCATGGAAATTAGACAAAAGTGAGACAATAGCTGAAGCTGGGAGACCAGAAACGCAGAAGGTTATCAAAACAATCCAGGCAAGAGGTAATGGTAGCTTAATACCACATTAGTGATAATGTTTTGTGAGCACTCCACAGAAATGGGATGCACCTCCATTCAAACTTCGGTTCAGATGTCAAGACTGATGATCACACACACACACACACACACACACACACACACAC
>NW_023227574.1:0-795 GCF_002007445.2 Ailuropoda melanoleuca
TTCTTTTTCCTCTCATTATGGGACTCTTAGGGGATGAATATCAGATCTCTTTTTCTTTTATCACAGGCCCCTGAGGCTCAGTTTATTTAATTTCAAGCCGCTGCTTCTCTGTGGCTCAGATTGGATAATTTCTATTGATCTATCTTCAAGTTAACTGATTTTCTTCCTATCTCATTTCATTTTTGCTATGAAACCCATCCATTGAAACTCTTTTTAAAATTTCACTTTCTATACTTTTCAGTTCTAAAATGTCAATTTAGTTTTCTTTATATCTTCTATTTCATTGTTGAGATAGTCTATTTTATAATTTGTTTCAAGAGTGTCATAATTGCCTGTTGGGCCATTTTTATGGCAGCTGCTTGAAAATCCTTGTCTGAAAATTGCAGCATCTGTGTCATCTCAGTGTTGACCTCTGCTGATGATATTTTCTTATTTGAGTTGAGATTTTCCTGTTCTTGATAGGATGAGTAATTCTGGACTATATCCTGGACATTTTGAATATTATATTATTAAACTCTGGGTCGCATTTAAATCTTCTATTCTGACAGCTAGTCAACCCATTAGGTTCAAAATTTATGTCCTGGCTCACTCTTGTAGGTTGTGGTTGAAATGTCAGTTCAGCTTACAAAGCCCCTGCAGTGATATTTTCTTCCACCTACTTGCGTGTTGGTGACAGGATTCAACACTGCAGTATTCTCATTTTGGGTTGGGGAGTGGGAGATATGCCTCATTACCTCAGAGTGAGGACAAAAGACAGGGTTTTATGCCCTGACACACCTGAAGGGGAAGGGGGGG
>NW_023227575.1:0-795 GCF_002007445.2 Ailuropoda melanoleuca
AAATAGCACAGTTGTAAATTTATCAATGAAATAGATGTGAAATTGCTTTCTCCTGCACAAGGACTTGTTGGTTTATTCTTTATTGCCTCAGTGCCCTGCCACCCTTCTGTAGCCTTCTTTACATCTTAATACTCTGTTGCCACTATTGGCCCCATCACCAACACCAATCTCAACTCAATGCTTGTTTTTACAGAGCTTGGTTCTCTGTAAATAAGACAAACCTTTGCAGCCTCTGCCTTGGTCTCTTGAAACATTTGCCATCTAGATGCTCACTCTTGGGACATTCCCTCTCAACACCCAGCTGCCATGCTTTGAGAAGGTACATGAAGAGGCCATATATGTACTCTAGTCGCCGGTCCCTCCTTGAGCTTATTCTTCAGCCATTCTAGTTCACGTGCCAGAATGAGAATGAGGAAACCAACATAGTATCTTGGTGTCATCCAGCAGATCCGCTGACCCCAGTTGTTCCAGCCTAGAGCTATTTTGAGACACCTCTAGCCATTCAAGTCACCCCAACCCCGCATACTATAGAGCAGAGATGCTCACGAAACATGTGAGCATAAGACAATGGTTGTTATTTTTATACCATTACATTTTGGAATGGCTTATTATACACAGCAGTAGATAATTCAAATGTTGAACAAATATTTGTCATCCATAAACCTTCCTATATTACTTCCATACTAGCTTTGCCAGGGTGCACTGGAAACCTGGTAACAAAGAGGAAATGTGGTAAGTGGTCATGCCAAGAGCTAGGAAGAGAACTAGGGTTTGCTACCTAGTCTTGATTATTGT
>NW_023227576.1:0-795 GCF_002007445.2 Ailuropoda melanoleuca
CACACACACACACACACACACACCTCATTATATGGCATTTGGGTTTAGAAAATGAACCGTCAGGATTCCTTTAACTAAAAGACCTTGGAAGAAGGGCTGGCTTTCTTAATGTCAGAGTTAGAAGTTGAGCCTTTTAGAGTTTAAATACAATAGAGCACCTTTAAGAAAAGCCAGACAAGCTAACTACTGAATCACTGACCTCAACCGAATGAATTTCAGACGATCACTGCTTTTGACAACTGCCCCTTGCTTTGGGCCTGAAGCCATGATGTGAACACTGTTTCAGAAGCATCAGGGTCTCATCCACAGTGCGGGTGTTACAGGCCTCAGACTTCTTTCCCTCTCCTTGGCATGAGGAGCTCAGAACAGAATGTTCGGTCAAGGCAGACACGTATTTGTCGAGAGCCTTCCCTTTGTTGAGTAAGATTTAATGCTCATTCTTGAGAGGAATTCCATATTTCTGGTCTCAATTATCATTGCCACTTAAGTGACTGTTACTTGTTAAGGAATGAGGGTTTAATGTACTTTTCTCTCTCTCCAGTAACTCCTATCTGAATTAGGGTTGGGGTGCATCCCCTCTGTCTATGGCTGGGCAGGGAGAGGAAGGACAGTGGGGTTTGGCACTGTCCCCAGGTCCCTGGCGACGTGGGGCACTGTGTGCACGCTCATCCCGGGGCCCGATTTTGCTGGCTTCACATTTAAGTGGCATTGTATTTGGAGTGGCTGCTCGCTGGTCTCCCCACTTCTCCCGGTCCCCTCCAGTTCCTTTGTCAGATCACAGCACTGCCCTGCTCC
>NW_023227577.1:0-795 GCF_002007445.2 Ailuropoda melanoleuca
TAGATAATAGATACATACATAGAGGATAGATAGAAAGAATGAATGAATGAATGAATGAATGGAAGAAATGCCTGTATGAGCTGGTACCCACTTCATCTGGGTCTATCACTTACTAGCTGTACGACCTTCAGCACATTACATACACTCTCTAATCTTCCATTGCAGCCTCTGTAAAATTGGGATAAAAAAGCTATGCTCTTAGGACTCTTCATAAAATCAATGAAAGGTTGGTTAAGTGCTTAAGCAAGTGCCTGAAACACAAGTTGTTGTTTGAAAAATGTTATTTTCATCATATAGTTCTAAGAGTATTCCGCCCGGACTCAAGAAAAGCTCTTATTAATTGTGCTTAAAGATGCTAATGATTAAAGTAATAAGACAGTCAATTGAGCCAGTACTGAGTGCTTACTACGGGCCCGTCATCTGTTATCACACTTATATCATATTATATAATTCAGCAAGGAAAAAGTAAGTTAAAATAGTACAATAACAGTCCTAAGATTAATCAGAGAGAAAGAAAAAAAAATAATGAGATTCTCACTTCATTACCTAGGCTCTCACCAAATAGGCAATACTCAAGCCAACTTCTCTGAAGACAGCCATGCATTATGACCCAGTCTCCCAACGTCTGGATTTTGCTAGACGTTGCCTTATTATCATTTTATGTGCTACCTTCCTTTACTTTTCTAGTCAACTGTGAATTCACTGAAGACAGAGATTGTGTCACTCACCTTGTTAGCTCTCAGAGCCCAAAAGTGGAGTATACACACACACACACACACACACACACACACACAC
>NW_023227578.1:0-795 GCF_002007445.2 Ailuropoda melanoleuca
TATATTAATATCTGTGATTTAGGAATAAGAATTCAGAATTCTCAGAAATTTCCAAAATTATGAGTCATTCTTAAAATACATCTGATATTCTTCCTACTCTTAAAACTCATCATTATGGATTTCTAGAATTATTTGATTAATAAATAAGAGATAATAAGTTTGGAAGTTACTTGCCAAGAACCATAGCCTACAGTGAAAATTTAGACGCTGAAAAATTCTAGTGAACATTATTAGGTGGTATTCAAATAATGTAATATTTGTATCTTCTAGCAAGGTTAATAGCACCCCACCAAATCAGATGCCTAAATTGCCATTTTAAGGCCTTATTTTATCTCTTAAATTTGTTCACTGAAACACTTTTCATAGGATTTTTGTAAGGTAAACTGTTTATGTAGGCTATGAACACATAATATGGCTATAGCTGCAAGCCTGAGTTACTGACTAGATGAATCATTTCTCTTATGTAGCCTTGTCCTTGTTCCTAAAAAAGTTGACCTTGACCTTTAACTTCACATGTCCACTTTTACTTCTTGCTTTTGACTTGACGTTTGCATATTCCTTAGAATTAATAAGTTTTCTGTGTTGATTATTAGGTTTAATTCCTGCAGGGGAATTTAAATTATTTTCCCTGATTTCTCAATTGATTTCTTAGTATTTGGAATTTAGGAACCATTTTTCATGCGGTTCTGGGGAGGAATTCCTATCTGCAAACACTGCTATTTATACATCATTTTTATAGGGAAATGTGTTTCAAGTTCCAAATGACTGGTTTACCATTGTGAATACTCTTGAAAA
>NW_023227579.1:0-795 GCF_002007445.2 Ailuropoda melanoleuca
TTACTTGATAGGGTCTAGAAAACCAACTTTTGTTTGTTTGTTTGTTTTTCTTGTGTGAGCCTGGGTGGGAGAGCTGGTGAGAATACGACCTTTCCTTTTTAAATTTCCACTGAGGTCCCATATATCACCTATCAATGTGTGAGATAAATCTGCATATGAAAATTTTCATAAGAAATAACCGGGAACCTGACTACTGACTATCTTTACCTACTAGAAAATAGAAGAAAGTCCAGAGGGTGGAGAAAAAGAGAATTCAGGAGTGAGACAGAAAGAACTCTGAACCGGATCCATCTCTCGTCCAGGAAATCTTGAGCACAATCGAAAGGTTGACAAACTGCTTGTGTGGTGGGGGGAGCCTAGGTGTAGGGGAAACCTACATGCTCAGAGTTGATTCAGTTTTGCTGGCCGAGCAATTCGGAAGTGTCTCCTCTATCCAGAAGTGGGCCATGCAAGACTGAGGGGTAACTGGGGATCCTGTTCAATAGGGCTGAAAGAGGGAAGAAATCTCAGGAGAAAGATACTGGCTGGTTACTTCTAGATACCCAGGGGATGAGAAAACAGTGCCAGTAGACCAGTCAGAGGAAATAGACGCATCTTCCAGGATCCTGCTAGATTCAGAATAAGAGTCTGGGGAAGAGAGAGAATCCTTTTAATATTCTGCCAAGCCTACGTAATAGGAAGTCTTCACTGTGAAGAGGAAGTGTCCTATTACCCTACCTACTTCTCCTCCTCCTGACCACTTTCGATCCTGGTAGGAGGGAAACAGCACTTGGAGTGACAGAGGAGGGGAGGTTC
>NW_023227580.1:0-795 GCF_002007445.2 Ailuropoda melanoleuca
AGAGGGAACACAAGCAGGGGGAGTGGGAGAGGAAGAAGCAGTCTCCTAGCGGAGCAGCCTGATGTGGGGCTTGATCCCAGGACCCCGAGATCATGCCCTGAGCTGAAGGCAGATGTTTAATGATTGAGCCACCCAGGTGCCCCTAAATGCATTTTTTAAAAGATCTCATTTATTTATTACGGAGAGAGAGAGAAAGATGAGAGAGAGAAGAAGCAGGGGAGAGGTAGAGGGAGAGAAGCAGACTCACTGATGAGCAGGGAGCTGGACATAGGGCTCAATCCCAAGACCCTGGCATCAGGACCTGAGCTGAAGGAAGACACTTAACTGATTGAGCTACCCTAGTGCCCTGTGTGTTTCTTAAAGTAAGATTAAAAATGGATACTTTTAATATCCACCTGAAGAAGGTAGAGATATAATGGCACTTGAACAGCAGGTTTAGTAGAAATAAATTAGAAATAAATTAGTTATTTAGAAAACAAATAAATATACAAATACATAAATAGATGAATAAATAATAAAATAGACTACATCAATAAAACCAAAAGTTGGGTGCACATAAAAGTTAATACAATTTATGAAACCCTGGTAAATATGTATGAGAGAGAAAGAGAAGGCACAAATACCCATATCAGAAATGAAAAGGTCATAACCTCATATTCTCAGATACTATAGACATTACAAAATTACACTAGATATAAATTTATTTCAATAACTCCAAAATGCAGACAAATTGGAGAAATATTTTGAAATGTACAGCTTATCAAAAGTGACCTAATCAGAAAGGAAAAAAAAAAA
>NW_023227581.1:0-4860 GCF_002007445.2 Ailuropoda melanoleuca
CCCTGCTGTGTTCCCTCTCTCGCTGGCTGTCTCTCTGTCAAATAAATAAATTAAATCTTTAAAAAAAAAAAAAGCAATTTCTGTGTCCAGAGTGTTTGTTGTTTCTAGAAACGTCTGATACATCTCCTCTGGTTGTAAAATGAACACACGTGGCAACACGTGTAAAATGGAAGGAAACAACTATCTAGAAACACATATTTAATGTTGAGTATACGTCATGTACCAAAGACTGTCCTAAGTGCTGGGGCTCCGCAGTGCACCAAACAGGGGTCACTGAACAAAAGAGACCCAAATCCTTGCCTTTGTGGAGATGGCATCCTGGGATAGGGAGAAAAATAGAAGCGTCCTAAATAAATGAGTTCCGTAGGATGTGGACGGCGATGAGTTCTATGGGAAAGGACCATCGGGGAAGGAAGGTGGAACTAAGGATGGTGGGGTGGTCATTTTAGGTAGCTCAGTAACAATGGGCCTCACGGTCAAGGTGACATTTGGGAAACGGCGGTGATGGAAGGAGCCATGCTGATCTGGGGGGATGAGAAGAGAAGTGTCAACCAAAAAAGACCTAAGGCAGGAACATGCCAGGAGTGCTCCAAGAACAGCGAGGAGGCTGGTGTAGCCAGAGCAGAGAGAGGGAAGACAGTAGGAAGGGAGAAGACCCAAGTCACTGTTACTGTCTTAATCATGATGAGAGACTCCTTGAACCTCACTGCAAATGTGAGTCTTAGTTTATTTACTCTGTACTTGCAGGGTCATCCTCAACAACCCGCTTGGAATGATGGCTCTTAACTTGTAAAGCACGGTTAGGTTAGAGATTTACCCCCAAAACTATGACTGGGGGAAGCAGCAGACTTAACGAAGGTAGATGTGCTTTCATCGATAGATCGGAGTTCCTATTGTGATGTCCTTGCTAGATGTGTGCCCTTGGGCAAGTTACTTGACCTCTCTGTGCTTCAAGTTCCATCTGTGAAATGGGCAAAATGAGGCCCCTAAAAGTGCCTCCTTTTAAGTTGTGAGGATTATAGGGAAGGTCCATGTACAATCTTAATACAGTGCTTGGCACATAGGAATACTAACTAAATACTGTTATTATTTCTTGAAAAGTATAATCAGGAGGATTGGGTATTTTGAAATACCTATTTCAGTGTATATTCGGAATGTGTATTTAATAACCAAAACATGCCTTTGAGCAAAAATGGCCTTTGAGCCAAACTCTGAGATGATCCCTCATGGTCTTGTGTCTGAGGATTCACACCCATGTACGGTCCCCGCCCACCTTGTATCAGGGCTGGTCTATGTGACCATAAATCATGGCAGAAGGGATGATACATCACTTTTTTAAAAAAAATTTAATTACAAAATTTTTTTTCTCTAATATGTCACTTTGAAGATTAGATTATGAAAGGCATTGCAACTAGGATCTTGAACTTTCTCTCTTTCTCTCTCAATCATCCCTTGCTCCGGGGGAAGCCAGCTTCATGTCCTGAGCAGCCCCGTGGAGAGTTGTCCCCTATGGAGGGGTCTACATGACAAGGGACTGAGTCCTTTTGCCAATAATCATGTGAGTCAGAGCCTTTTTGGAAGTGGACCCACCAGGCATGGTCAAGCCTTCAGATGACAGCAATCCTCACTGACATTCTGATTGCAACTTCATGAGAGCTCCTGAGCCAGAACCATCCAGCTGAGCAGCTCCCAGATTCCCAAACCTCGGAAACCAGGTGAGATGATACATATTTGTTCTTTCAAGCTTCTAAGTTTTGCGATAATTTGTTTATGCAGCAATACATAATTAATACAATAGTTTATACACATATATTTTTCTAAATAACTTTTGAATATAAAGGATTTACTGGACCTAAACCTATTTCTCTCATGTTTCATCTTTAAACATCACCCCTGGTCCATGGTAAGTCTATTTTTTTACATAGTTGTTATCAGTGTAAATCAATGTATATATGCTACTCGGTATTTTGATTTTCCCCCTTGCAGTCATTTCATATGTAGCAACAGATTGCAACATTCTTAGCATTTTTACTGGCTCTAAGGCATTCCTCGCTATTGCAATGTCAAAGTATCTCAGACGTTCTCTATTATAAGACATATTGAGTTACAATAAAAATAGCATCCATGCACCAGGCAATGTCCTGAGAGTTCCATACACTAGGTCCCTGCTCTCAGGTACGAGGAAGATGGCCAACATAGAGGGGCGAGTCCCCCCGAGGCACACAGACCACCCAGACCACCACAGGGGTGGAACATGAACTCTGGGGTGGAACATGAATTCTCGAGTTGGTTAGGTGTGTGCTCTGCCTTTGAAGCTGACCTAAGACACTGGGTGCAAAGGAGCTGGGTGAACGTCATTGTTCTAGAATTCCGTGTGTTTCCTGGAGAAATACAGGAATGACAGCAGACAATAAAACCTTGGGGGGAAAAAAAAATCCTTGCCTCAGCTCCAAGTCTCAAAGCAGGATTTCAGGGAGGGTATCTCTGAACTAAAGCCATTGTCCCCCAACTCCATGTGTCTGCCTCCCCCTCTCAGCATTCTCCTCCCCTCCTTTGGCTCTGCTTTGTCAGACTCTACCATTGTGGCTGGAAGAAAAAAAGTTGACTAAGCCCTTCTTTGTTGAAATGCAGCACCATGTTACCCATACCGGGTCTCCTTTGAATACAGCATTCATTAAAAGGCTCTTACGTAACCAGATCCTACAAGCGGGGAGCACCATTTCTCCAGGGGGGTCGGTTCTGGGGCTCATTGTTGGACTTTCCCAACCTTCCCAACAAGATTCAGGGGACCCACGGGGTCAGCAAGCCATTTTCACCTTTAAAAAAATAACGTGTGATAAAGGGAGCTGCGGTTAGTGTATCAAGGAACCTTAAACGCAGCCAACTCCAAACCCTCATCGGGTTCGTTCTCATCTATCTGTTGGACCAGATGCAGGCCTGCCAGAAGTCAACACTTGCTGAGTGACAGCACAGAGGTTGTATCGACATCAGTGTTCCTTATTAGGTGTCGGTTGTGCTAATCCTGGGATGAATGTGGGGCAGCCTCCTTCCCTCCCCTCAGTGCCCCTAGCGCCCACGGAAGACGCCCCTCCCCGGTCAGCTGCACTCAGAGAACCTTCATTTTTATTGAAAGTTTGTTTGATGAAAAAGCACCCGGGCTCAAAAGTTCGCTCCTGTTGTTTGAAAACTCCCAAGTTAGAGAATGGAGCTATGAGGTCAAGGTCAAAAGGTCACCAGGTCAGGATTTCCTTGCCAAAGGAGAAAATGCTTCGGTGACAATGACCACAATGCAAAGTTATCACTAATATGATTAAAACAAAAACAAGCAAACAAAACAAAATACCTCCAAGACAATGCACACAGCGTGCCAACTGAAAGTGTCCAGGGGGGTGAATTCGGGCTGTGCACCTTCGCAGCCCGGGTTCGAATCCTGCCTCCACCGCTTAGCACTGTGGCTTCCTGTGGATACTTGAACCGTCTTGAACTTCTGCCTTCATTTCTGCAACATGAATAATCATCACGCCTACCTCGCAGGACAACGAGGTTCTCCGTAAGTGTTATCAATTATTAAAACTATACTGTTTTAATTATGATAATACTTTATACCTCTTTCAAGCCAAAGTCTCTTATATTACGGTGAAGTTTGTGCATGTGTTAGTTCCTCTAAAGTACAGGTAGTTTCTTAGGGTTTTTCATGTTTGTATCCTTTATAAAGCTTAACCCAGTGCTTCGGGCACAGTAGGCCCCCAATAAATATTTGTCGAATAAGTAAATATCCTAAATATAGTGAGTCTGCAGGGACAGGCTTGTACACATAATCCCTCTAGTTAGGAACCTATGAGAATGTCATACACTTTTTCAATACTCTATAAATATTTTGTATGAGTAACAAGGATACACTGAAGATTATAATTATGAATAAAGATTACTTTCAGCTCAAATTTCCTGAACTAGGGTTATGTCCTTCAGCAATATATAAAACGTATTCATACAGGGTTTCAGCTTACTGCAGACTAAACCCCTAACTTACTTTGCAAAATAAAGCAAATGAATCAATGTGTTCTTTACCTTTCATACAGGAGTGTGGGGCTATCATGTTATCGGTTGAAATATGCTCTTTTCTTTCTAGGTTTAGATAACAATTATATGTTTTCTGACACAGTCGGCAGGTAGATTATTTTACATTCATTTCCTAAGCTTCGTAATGCTTATAACTAAGTGGCAAACTAACTAGGGAAATCTGAGTTATGAGCTTTGGGACACAGAAAAACGCAGAGCTGGCTCTAAGGGCCATTCCCTTCTGCTTCTCTATTTTAGCTTTCTCCAACAAGGGAGGTCGAAACACTCTTTTGGAAGAGGGAACCACAAAGCCACTGGCTGTAGGTAAGTGTTCCAGACTGTGAGTCATGGAGTAGGGTTTTGTAATATTAATAAATGTTCTTCAGCAAGAAGACTCCTTAGTGTCAGTAAGAACTGAGCCAGGATGAGGAACACATAGCTTCCCTTAATAAAATCTAGAACCTTCAAGATTGGCCTTGGAAAAGGATCTATAGTGGTGAATCCAGCTGCCTCAACTGCACAATACACAGCTCCCCCCACCCCCTCAGTTTACCTTTTCTTTCAGGGAGACTCACTTGTGCTCAGGTTTGCACACACAGACACAAACATGAACTCTCTTGCCACCATGACTTCGCAGCCCAGAGTCATACTCTTCGCAGTCAGAGTCATACTCTGACATGAAAACAGACAAAACACCTTCCCTCACATCTCTAAAATATTTGAGAATGACAAAAACGTAAAAAAAAAAAAAAATCTCAACAGTAACTATGGTATATACCCATTGTAAAAAAAAAAAAAAAA
>NW_023227582.1:0-795 GCF_002007445.2 Ailuropoda melanoleuca
AGTGTTCCCGAAAATTTAGTAGGAGGAGTGACAAACACTTGGGTTTGTGGAGATTGCAATTCTCAATCATATTCCTGCCAAATAGGAGTGGTGCTGATCAAAGCCATAAAAGACACTTTTTCTCAATTCAGGGGGGAAACCAAATAATGGATAAAATTCTCTTAATTTCTTGTAATTTTTTGCTCTCATGTGTTTTTTTTTGCTTGGTTTTGTTTTGCTTTTAGTTAAAATTTGGCACCTTCTGCCAGCCTCTATTAAAACCCAGTATGAGGGGGATTTGATTTGGGAAAAAAATTTAAAAAATCAGGTTTGGCAACAACAACAAAAATTAAGGATATTTCATTAGAGCCCCTTGACCATTTCCCAACATAGAGGAACAGCATTGTGTGATAGGAGGGCTGCTGCTCAGAGGTCGGAACTTGGCTGGAGTGACCTACACCTCAGCTTCAGAGGAAATATTAGTGTACATAATAGCTGACAGGGAAGTGTTCTTAGTCCGCACTCTTCCTCCTCTCCCTGACCCCCTCTTCTTCGGCACCGGAGATTGATGTACAGCTGCATGGACCTGGAGTTCACGGCATCCCAGCTGGGATTTTTTGTCACTTCTTACGGTGGCCCCAGGAGTTGAGTGCAATCCCACGTGACTAAAGAGGTGAGGAGCCCCCAGCTCAGAAGGCTCAAGTACGGGGTTCAAGGTTAGCTGCCATGTGTGGCAGAGGCAGAGCCAGCATGGAAACCAGATTCTGTCACTCCAGGGCCTGCCTGTTTTGTCCCACCACAAGTTATTTCTCCTGT
>NW_023227583.1:0-1913 GCF_002007445.2 Ailuropoda melanoleuca
TATGCTAAATGAAATAAGTCAAACAGAGAAAGACAATTATCATATGGTTTCACTCATTTATGGAACATAAGGAATAACGAGGAGATCAGTAGGAGAAGGAAGGGGAAAATGAAGGGGGGGAATTCAGAGGGGAAGATGAACCATGAGAGACTATGGACTCCAGGAAACGAACTGAGGGTTTTAGAGGGGAAGGGGTGGGGGATGGGCTAGCCTGGTGATGGGTATTAAGGAGGGCACATATTGCATGGAGCACTGGGTGTTACAAACAATGAATCATGGAACACTACATCAAAAGCTAATGATGTACTGTATGGTGACTAACATAATAATAATTTTTAAAAGTAACAAAAAACTGGAATTTAAATAAAGACTTAAAAATAAAAAGAAAATAAATAAATAGATAAGAGGAAAAAATAAAAGAAGATGCCAGCTGGGCATGGAGGACGTTCCAAAATTACAGAAATGACCCTCTGAAGAAGGTTCTCAGCCTTGGAGTTTGGAAAGGGACAGGATACCAGGTAGGTCCCCAGGACCTTCTCTGATGCCTGGAGAAAGTGGGATGACTGACCCCAAAACTCATGGATGGGGAGATGGAAGGTGCAGGTGGTTCTTACCTTGACATGTGTTCTCACTCTCATTCCTGAATGTTCTTGCCTCAGAAGCAAGCTGATATCCTGGAATGCATGTGCAGTAGTAGCTGCCCTCTGTGTTCTGGCACTCTGCGAATTTTCCACAGGACACTGTCGAGGACGGCCCACACTCATTGATGTCTGGAACACAATAGGGCAAAGGGTCACCTCCCAAAGATGTGAGTTCCCATAGGACAGAGGCCCTGGCCTCCAGCCTGACTCAGCCATAGGGAGCGGAGAGAACTCAGCTTGCAGGTGGCATTCTTAGGGCAGGACTGAGCTGGAGCCAGCTGCTCTGAAAGTCTGCTCATGCTCTGCTCAAACCTGCTCTCTGGCTGGGCCCAAGGGCACCTAGACTCAGACACTCTGCTGTGCCATGATGGCGGCTGGAAGAGGTCTGCACCCCCATCTGCAGGCCTTGTGTGGTAGACAGAGGCACTGAGTCCCTATTTGCAATATTGGAGACCTGGGGGTGGGCTCCAGTCAGGGTGACAGTGACACTGAAGACCACTCTGGATGCTGAGTCAGTGAAGGGTGTCATGGCTGGAGTCTGTCCAGGCTAACACTCTTTCACACCCGAGGATAAAGCCAGGTGGTCAGGCCCCTGCCCATTGACACCTCCCATTACTCACAGAGGCCCAACTACACTCCAGAGTCCTCATCACCTGCTGCCCCAAGCTGCCAATGTCAGGCATTTTCAAGAAGCCCCAGGATGTCTCTGGAGGAGCCTTGCTACTTCCAACCAGGGAGGAAGTTCCTCTTATCTGAGCCGTTGCAGATGTGAAATGAGGAAGCATCTTGCAGGTTCTCGCCGCTGAGTCACTGGGGGTGTTTTCTGGTCTCTTATCTCTCCCTGTTCTCTACATATGAGAGGAAAGGGTCCCATGACCCATGTTCATTGAGTATCTCAGGGTCCCACAGAGCAGAGGGTCTGACCAATCACTGGCTAAAAATAAGTTTAATAAGAACAAGCAACTACTGGGTATTTACCCTAAAGATACAGACGTAGTGAAGAGAAGGGCCATATGCACCCCAATGTTCATAGCAGCATTGTCCACAATAGCTAAATTGTGGAAGGAGCCGAGATGCCCTTCAACAGATGACTGGATTAAGAAGATGTGGTCCATATATACAATGGAATATTACTCAGCCATCAAAAAGAACGATTTCTCAACATTTGCTGCAACATGGACGGCACTGGAGGANCACTGAGGGAGATGATGCTAAGTGAAATAAGTCAAGCAGAGAAAGACAATTATCATATGGTTTCACTCATTTATGGAA
>NW_023227584.1:0-795 GCF_002007445.2 Ailuropoda melanoleuca
TGAATACTAATTTCTAGTAAAGAAATGGAAAAACTCATAAAGAAAAGGATGATGAACAGGTGTTCACAGCAATCAAAATAAAACAAAGTTTCATAAATTATATCCAGTCAATCAAATGCCATTCAAGCCAGTTTTATGCCCACTTGCAACAAAGAGATGCAAGGAAGATGATGGGAGAGATGGTCTGAAGATACCACTGCGTAAGAATCACTTACAACGGATTCTTGCCGCTGCAGTCGACAAGCGGGCTCCCTGGAGCTGGAGCTACGGAGCATTATTTGTATTAGTGATGCTGAGTGTGTCAGAACTCCTAGAGGCTGCGAGAGGGGCAAGTTTTATTGTAGAGAAAATACTGTCAGACTATTATTTACATAAAGGTTTATTCAGGACTTTTTTAAAAAAAGAAAACATCAGATTTTAATGCAGATTATACACGCAGGGGATGCAGGCCCCTTAGATTAAGAACATTTTACCTAGTTAACTCTCCATTAACCCCAAGCAGATTCTCTACAATACAGTCTGACAGAATTGTTGACTATCGCAATGTACTATGCTAAAAGCTGCAGATAAAAGAAGAAAATAGCATTCCTGCTGTCTGAGGACTCACAGTCTAATGCAAGGGAAAATACATAAGCAGCCAATTAAAATGAAATAGGATAAATGCTACACAGAGAAGAGTAAGGGCACAGTTTTGCCGGTTTGGTTTGGTTTTGCCAGAGGCTGAGGAAGGTCTCAGAAAGACAGACAAAAGTGACATTTAAGCAGGGCATGTAGATTTCTGGGTTAAAAAAAAAA
>NW_023227585.1:0-795 GCF_002007445.2 Ailuropoda melanoleuca
TCTCCGATAACGTGCTTTGAAGCAATGGATTTCCAGGATTCTGACCTAAGCCTTTCAACTCCTCTTGACGCCCTGAAGTCCTCTGGATCGGCCCTTCCCACACACAGTGGCGCCTGGCACTTTTTATTAACCAGCAGAGCAGGTTTCTCCATGTGGCTTCACAAGGAGTTCCTATGTCTAGGACGGCGTTGTGGTCCACTGCGCGGATGTGCCGTCATTCACGGAACGCCCTGGCGCACGGCCGGTCTTCTGCAACTACCCAGCATGACGCCCTGGGCATGTCATGTCTCATATATGAAAATGCATCTGCAGGACAAATGTCACAACTGGAGGGTACGTTCCCTCAGCAGAAGTGAACTGCCCTCTCTGATGGCTGTGCCCTTGTTTGCATCCACCAGCAGCTCCGCACGAAGGCGCAGGCGCCGCAATCCAGGCTGCGATCGGCTGCTGGGTCTCTGCCAATCCCACTGTGGAAAAACGGCATCTAGCATATAGCTTCACTTCACTCTTCCCTTTAGGAAAGCGGCACTTCTCTATATATTTAAGTTATTTCTATTTTCTGTGGAATTCTCCCCTCCTGTCTTTCTCTTACTGGCTTGACAGGAGCTGAAACTAGTTTCTTCCTAACTACTACTAGCAGAATCATTGCTTACTTCAGGATGGGGTTCAAGGCAGTCCACCTCAAAATACGCTACTGCGGCATCTTATTTTGAATTGAAGTGATGTAGGAAACAGCTGGCGCAAGGAGGACACTCTGACCTCCTCTGTCCCCTTGAAAGTGGGAGATAAATTCCC
>NW_023227586.1:0-796 GCF_002007445.2 Ailuropoda melanoleuca
TCTCATAATAATTTCTTACTTATATTGACTTTTATGAAAGGTTTACTGTATTTTGGCATAGAGCTAAGTATCTTACGTATATTTTCTTATTTAATCAATACACAATTGTATAAGACTTTTTATACCCACTTTATAGATAACGAAACTGCATCTGTGAAGTCAATTATTGAGGTAGAAGTAGTAGTTTTAAATGTCAGGCAGTACTGGGTGCCTCCATGGCTCTGTTAGTTAAACGTCCGACCCTTGGTTTTGCCTCAGGTTGTGATCTCACGGGTCGGTGAGAGCGAATCTGGCATCAGGTTCCCCACTCAGTGCAGTCTGCTCAGGGGTCCCTCTCTGCCCGTCCCCATTGTCTGCTCTCTCTCTCTCTCTCTTTAAAATAAATAAATAAATCTTAAAAAAAATAAAAAAATACATTAAAATAAATAAATAAGTAAATGTTAGCATTATGCAGAGTTTATTAATTTTTAAATTTCTTTTTAATTATCATTTAAAGGCTCAGAGTTGGGCGCCTGGGTGGCCCAGTCAGTTAAGCGTCTGCCTTGGGTTCAGGTCATGATCCCAGGGTCCTGAGACCGAGCGCTGGTCAGGCTCCCTGCTTCTCGCTTTCCCTCTGCCCTCCCACCTGCTTGTGCTCTCTCTTGCTGTCTCTCTCTCAAATAAATAAATAAATAAATAAATAAATAAATAAAGGCTCAGAGTTTGGTTTTCTGCTAGGAAAATATTATTAGCATACATACACTCACCAAATATATATATTTCTGCATTTTATATTCGTGTGTGATTGTTTATGTGT
>NW_023227587.1:0-796 GCF_002007445.2 Ailuropoda melanoleuca
ATAACACAATTTGCCTCCTTACTATTTTTCAAACCCATCTTTTCCTCTATTGTCACAACCCAGTACCCTGACTTAGACTTGTTTGATCCCTCCCTGGGCTATTTCAAGATTCTTCCTATTTGTCTGCCTGCCTTCAGTCTTGTCTTTCTCAAACCTATGCAGCATATCATCACCAGGGTGACCCATGTAAACTACATCTGACCAGATCATTACTTCTTCCTAAATCACTTTCTCTTGCATCATGGACAAGGTTTATGGTGGTTTTAAAATATGTTCACAAATTCTTCATTGTATCTTTCTTTAAGAGGTGGAGCTTAATTCCCTCCCTTCGAGTATGGGCTCAGTGAATAGGATATCACAGAAGGGATGATGTGTGACCTCCATGACGAGGTCATAAGAATATTATGGCTTCCTCCTTGCTGTCTTTCTTGGATCACCCACTCTGGGGGAGGCCAGTTGCCATTCTGTGAGTACAGCCAAGCAGCGCTCCAGAAGGGTCCACACAGCAAACAACTGAGGTCTCCTCCTAACAACCATCTTGGAAGCAGGTTCTCCAACCCCAGTGAAGAATTTAAATGATTATAGTCCAGGCTGATGTCTTCACTGGAACCTCATGAGAGTTGCTCAAGCAGAACAGCCTAACTCACTCCCCAATTACTAATCCACTGAAACTGTGAAAAAGTGATCGATGGTTATTTTAACCTGCTGAATTCTGAGTGCAGTGATAGATAATTTGGTCTCAGCCTAACACTTTTTTTTTTTCCCTCCCATCGTGGAATTTGCCACTTTAAAAAAA
>NW_023227588.1:0-796 GCF_002007445.2 Ailuropoda melanoleuca
TTTAATTCATATGGTACCACAAATAATGCAAGTTCTTAAAGGCATCTGCAGAAAAGGCTAAAAAACAGGGATGGTGCATGACTCAACAAATCAAAACCACTTCTTATAAAAAACCACTCTTTTTTCATGGAACCAACTGTTCTCCTTGATTATTAGTTTGCATGTATGATAGTATAGACCTAAAGCTCACAACTTTCCACTTCTTAAATCGAGATGTTGAGTCCCAAAGGTGGTGTTATCAAGGCCTTAAAGCCCCCAAATTTGGTGTTATCAAGGCCCAAGGGTAAGTGGGATGAACTTCATGTGGTCACGTTATTTGGACATCTGGCTCAACTTGAAAGGAAATATATTGGGACGCCTGGGTGGCTCAGTGGTTTAAGCTTCTGCCTCCGGCTGGGGTCATGATCTTGGGGTCCTGGGATTGAGCCCTGCGTCAGGCTCCCTGCTCAGTGAGGAGTCCGCTTCTCCCTCTCCCTCTCCCTCTGTGCTCTCTCTCTCTCAAGTAAATAAATCTTAAAAAAAAAAAAAAAAGAAAGGTAATATGTTGAAAGCTAGTAATTGTCAATTTTGGGGTTTAATAATTAAGATGCATAGGAATATTTTGTGAAGCATTCTCTTCAGGATGGGGAACGCTGTCTTGTTTAAACAAATACAACTGGTTGACAGAGCTTCTTCCTGACAGACTTGCATAAAAAGGTAACCTTGTTGCGGGGGCGGGGTTCCTATTTAAGGGCACACGCTGGGACCTGACATTGGCTTTGCTTTGGCTCTCAGGTGGCAGAGCAGAGGGGTACCC
>NW_023227590.1:0-796 GCF_002007445.2 Ailuropoda melanoleuca
AGGATAACTCACAGCCTGGACTGTCCCTCACTGGACCAGTGGGGCTCCTGTCCATTCACCAGCATCAGAGCCACCTTCACTCCCAGGCAGGGGAGCTGTCTCTCACATCTGAAATTTCGGAGCTCTTCCCCTCGTCAGGATCAGCCTGGGGATAAAGTTCCAGCAGCCCCCAGCCAGCCAGAGGCAGAACGGAGTCTGCAGAAGTGGGCTGGTCCTCTGCCCAATCCCTCCCCTGGCAACCGCTGCAAAGAGTCACTCTCACTGCTTTCTCAGGCTCTGGCCTTCATTCCCCAGAGCGTGTGGCTGGATGGGGCTGCCCCCTCTTCTCAGCTTTCCCTTGCCAGACCACAATCGGCAGATTTCCTCATGCTCATCAACCTTTCTGGGGTCTCCCTTTTCCTAGTAACGATGACCTAATCCCAAAATGCAGTGTTAAGGGAGCTCCAATGCAAATCAGTGGGACTGCCTTCTTGAGCCCAAGTCCATATAAGGTACGATTTCTGAGCCAGGACAGGGAGAGTGCTGAGTGTAAGGCCGCACAGCTGACTCACCCAATGTCCTGCTCCCTCCCGCTCCCTCCCGAGGCTGAGCTGGCCTGCTCCAGTTTCCAGTGACATCAGCATTGCACCCAGGACAGACGTTGAAGACAGTGAGAGGCAGGACTTCTTGGGAGACTGCAATGTAGTTTTTCTTTCTTTCTAGGCTCCCTGCTTCCTGGGAGGCTGTCCTTTCTTGAATGTAACTGAGTGCTAATTTGACTTGGCGCTTTTTCTCCAGGAGGTCTCTTGTTGTAGGC
>NW_023227592.1:0-2670 GCF_002007445.2 Ailuropoda melanoleuca
GAGGTACGTTCCCTCATAGCCCCCACCCTTCAGTGCATCCTCAGGGAAAAGCAATCACTTTTGTGTGTATCGAATTCTGCAGACTTCTGGGTGCACACCTGCACAAAGCTGCCTGGGGAAGGAAGTGGGCTCTCACAGCAGTTCTGCCACTTGCTGGGCCCCTGCTTGGAGAGTGGTCACCCAACCTTGCTGTGGTTTACAGTTTATGGCAACACCTAGCTGAGTGCCCACTCTGGGTCTCATTAATTGTAGCCAGCTTCCCCACTTCAGNGCCCGCTTCAGTGCTTGGGAACTCTGTCACACTCAGTCACCCCCATTCTTTCTGTGACCTTGGAGGTCCTGAGACCACACTGTCTCACTGAGAATTCTGCCCCACTTTGCCACTTAAGTACCTTTCAGACACAGACATCCCTCACAGGAGCAGACTTCTAAAAGTTCTGATTTTGCACTTCATTGTTATATCACCTTCCAGTAGCCAGTTTACAGAGGGTCCCTTCCCCCTGCACCTCCTACTTTGCAAAAAGGGGTCATTTTTCTATTTGTAGAATTCCAGCAATTCTTTTCTTACATCTCACGTTGAATTCACAGGTGTTCAGAATGAATTGATAGATATCTAGCTGAATTCAAGGACCAGATGAAATGAGGTCCCCTTACTCTTCTGCCATCTTCCCCCCTCCTCCCAAAGCAATGCTTAAAAAGAAAAGTACAGCTAGAGGCATCACAATTCCAGACTTCAAGCTATGTTACAAAGCTGTAGTCATTAAGACAGTATCGTATTGTCACACACACACACACACAAAAAAAAACCCAAAACAAAACAAACAAACCAACAAACAAACAAAAACCAGACACAGATCAATGGAACAGAAAAGAAAACCCAGAAATGAACACATAATGATATTCTTAACTAGTCTTTGACAAAATAGGTAAGAATATCCAATGGAAAAAGACAGAGTCTTCAACAAATGGTATTGGGAAAACTGGAAAAAAACATACAAAAGAATTTGAAACTGGACCACTTTCTTACAAGATATACAAAAATAAATTCAAAATGGATGAAAGACCTAAATGTGAGACAGAAATCCATCAAAATCATTAAGGAGAACATGGTCAGCAACCTCTTTGACCTCCACCATAAGAACTTCTTACTGGACACATCGCCAGAAGCCAGGGAAACAAAAGCAAAAATGAACTATTTGGGACTTCATCAAGATAAAAAGCTTCTGCACAGTCAAGGAAACAATCAACAAAACTAAAAGGCAACCTAAGGAATGACAGAAGGTATTTGCAAATGGCAGATCTGATAAAGGTTTAGTATCCAAAATCTANAAGATCTGATAAAGGTTTGGTATCCAAAATCTATAAAGAGCCTGTCAAACACAACACCCCAAAACCAAAAATGCAGTCAAGAAATGGGCAGAAGACATGAATAGACATTTTTCCAAAGAAGACATCCAGATGGCTAACAGGCGCATGAAAAGATGCTCAACATCACTCCTCATCAGGGAAATGCAAATCAAAACCGTGATGAGATACCACCTCACACCTGTCAGAATGGCTAAACTTAAAAACTCAGGAAACAACAGATGTTAGCAAGGATGTAGAGAAAGAGGAACCCTCTTTCTTGGAATTCAAACTGGCAACCACTGTGGAAAATAGTATGGAGGTTCCTCAAACTACCTTATGATCCAGCAATTGCACTCCTAGGTATTTAACCAAAGGATACAAAAATACAGATTCAAAGGTGTACATGCACTCCGATGTTTATAGCAGCATTTTCAATAATAGCCAAACCATGAAGAGAGCCCAAATGTCCATCAACTGATGAATGGATAAAGAAGATATGATATATACACATGATGGACTATTACTCAGCCATCAAAAAGAATGAAATCTTGCCATTTGCAATGATGTAGATGGAGGTAGAGAGTATTATGCTAAGCAAAATAATCATTCAGAGAAAGATAAATACCACAGGCTTACACTCATATATGCAATTTAAGAAACAAAACAGATGAACATATGGGAAGGAAAATACAGAGGGAAGCAAACAACAAGAGAGTCTTAACTATAGTAAATGAATTGAAGGTTGATGGAGGGGAGTGGGTGGGGAATGGGCTGAATGGATGATGGGTATTAGAGAGTGTGCTTGTTTTGATGAGCATTGGGTGTTATATGTAATCTTGGATGATGAAATTCTACTCCTGAAGTCAATATTACACTATATGTTAACTAACTAGAACTTAAATAAAAATTTGAAAAGAAAAAACAGGGGTACCTGGGTGGCTCAGTTGGTTAAGTGTCTGCCTTTGGCTTAGGTCACCATCTCAGGGCCATGAGACTGAGCCCCTGTCGAGCTCCCTGCTCAGCAGGGAGTCTGCTTCTCCTTCTCTGTCTGCCCCTCCCCCTGCTTGTGGTCCTTCTCCCTCTTAAATAAGTAAATAAAATTTTTTAAGAAAAAGAAAGNCCTCTTAAATAAGTAAATAAAATTTTTTAAGAAAAAGAAAGAAAGAAAGAAAGAAGAAAGAAAAGAGGGACACCTGGATGGCTCAGTCAGTTAAGCATCTGCCTTAAGCTCAGGTCATGAACCTGGAGTCCCAGGATCAAGCCCCACATCAGGCTCCCTGCTCAGTGGGAAGTCTGCTTCTCCCTCTGCTCCTCACCCTGCTC
>NW_023227593.1:0-796 GCF_002007445.2 Ailuropoda melanoleuca
ACACACACACACACACACACACAAGCATCCCATACTGTGTGAACCACTATATAAGTTGGCAGATTCGTGTCCATAGTTCTGCAATTCCTAGTCCCATATGTACATTTCCACCTCAAGCTTCTCGGGCTGCACTGCCCCGAATGGAGATGTTCCAGGGATCTCTTCTCTCTGCACAGTCTTCCTTGGCCCTCTCAGGCCTCAATACCAGCTCTAAAAAATTAGTTTTTTAATGTTCTTTTACCCTGGCTTTTGGCCTCTGCTCCAGCCCTACATTTCCAACCACTAGCCAGTTGGAATTTCCAACCCCAAAGGAACTAATTATCTCCCATACTCCCCAGGGTCCCCTGTCTCCTTAAAGGGCACTGTCACTGCCCACGTCACTTTCCACATCATGGAAAACTATGGGAACTCTTTGACTCCCGTCTTGTAACTTTGTATCTAAAAATTGATAAATCTGTTCCAGAGCCCTTTTCAAGGGTTGGGAAGTTAAATAATGCTCCCACAGATAATCCTTTATGTGACCTGAATGTGAATTCATCCTACTCTCTAGAGTAGCTAACAACCCGGAGAGAAAATTAAAATGCCAAGCAATCTTCCCAGAGCGTTTTTGCGGCGTGCAATTGCCGTTGGAAGCCAATCGTGTATTTTGTAGCTAACACGAAGCTGGTGATTTAAATGTGTAATCTAAACTTTAAACCTTTTAATGCTTCCCAAGAAGCTGGCCCTGTTGGGGCGCCTGGGTGGCGCAGTCCTTAAGCGTCTGCCTTCAGCTCAGGGCGTGATCCCAGCGTTCTGG
>NW_023227594.1:0-796 GCF_002007445.2 Ailuropoda melanoleuca
ACGTTTCTATACAAGGAAAGTCACATGCACAGATCCATACCAAGCCACAAATATTTGCATGGCATTCCAAGGTATTCACAGCCCCATGACATCTGTCTTTGAATCCTACTAAATACTTTCTCCAACTTCTGAGTGAAACGTTGTTCATGCTAGTCTCACAGTTGAGAAGAACCTCAGAAGCATTTTGTCAAGTGTGAAACTTCACCTCATATGATTTGTACCTTGGGTGCACAGTCTTTTTAGACACTCTCCAGTGAGTCATATATGTATAAACTCACACACGTATATAAACTCACAGGGTCAGGTCTGACCCTGTGAGTTTTCTATCACCTCTTTTCATCTCCACCTGCGAACATTCCACCAGGAGCGCCGCCAGAAGTGATAAAGCCAGCATAAAGCAAGGGAACAGTGGCAGACTCACGGAAGGGGTTGAAAGTGTGTGTGCTCATGTTGGAGACGGAGCAGAGGGATGGAAGCACCATCCACCCCCACCCCCCCACCCCCAGTTTTCCCCCAACTCTTAGCCCTCTGTTCTCCTACCCATTCTCACTCGTCTAAGACCCAGGAAAACATCCACCAGTGGTACAGTAACATGGGACTCTCCTCATTACATTTCCCTTTTGCTACTTTTTCACCTTACCTTTTCCTTGACTGTAGCTGTAATAAGCTCAATGCTTCTGGATAGTGCCACGGCCAAATCATAGATTTGGATCCAACCAAAGAAGGGTCATTTTGAACTCGGAGCTCTGGGCCCCAAGAAGGCTGCGACTCACTTTAGATATTTAATCGTGATCTT
>NW_023227595.1:0-2155 GCF_002007445.2 Ailuropoda melanoleuca
CCTCTGCTTCAGATAATGTATTATTTGTTTGGAAATACTGAATACCCATAAGTTAAAAAATTAATGAAAAATACAGACGAATCTAATGTTCACACAATTCTCGGAGATCGTGAGTGAATGGAATTTTAGATAAAGGAAAATTTATAATGTGTTTAATTAATCAAGAAAGTGTTCTTGCAGAAGAAATATCATGAGNTCATTTAAGAGGTAGCCAGAAATATCAAATCAATGAGTTTTAATAAGCACTTCTGATTATCTAACTCTGTTCTAGAGGCAGCAGAGAATAAAATCCGAAAACATTCACCTCTGCTTCAGATAATGTATTATTTGTTTGGAAATACTGAATACCCATAAGTTAAAAAATTAATGAAAAATACAGACGAATCTAATGTTCACACAATTCTCGGAGATCGTGAGTGAATGGAATTTTAGATAAAGGAAAATTTATAATGTGTTTAATTAATCAAGAAAGTGTTCTTGCAGAAGAAATATCATGAGTTTGACCTAGAATGAAAACTAAAATCTTGATTGGTAAGAGAAAAAAAATGCACATGTGGAATGAAACAGTGCAAGTTATTTGCAGGAGCAAGATATTCCATTAGCAGGTTGAAAGAAAAAAAAATGCAGTTGTCTTAAAAAAGAAAAGCTTCACTTGAATATCCTAATGTAAAAAAATATGTCCACAATGTAATCTCAAGTGAAAAGCAAATTGAAGTGTAATGTATATATTATGATCTTGATTTTGTAAAATCAAATAACAAAGCAAACTAGGCTATTAAAAATTGGTTACCTCACAAAGAGAAGGGAGGGCAGGGAGATGATGAATTTTCTTATTTATATGTATTTGAATATTTTTCACTTTTTTCTATTTTTTACTGTTTTTGTATCAAAAACTTGTACACACGTATTCATAGCAGTACTATTCACAATAGCCAAAAGGTGGAAACATCTATCAACTGATAAATGAATGAACAAATGTAGTAGAGCCATGATTGCAATGGATTACTATTTAGCCATAAAATGAAATGAAGTATGAAGAGTGATACATACTATAGCATGGATGAATCTTAAAAACATTCTCAGTGAAAAAGGTCTATATGTGTGGGTGTGAAAGAATAGAATAAAATCACAGCAAAAGAACTTTAAGTGGAGAAAAGCAATATGCCTGATAAAGATTTCAAAGTAATGGTCATAAATATTCTCACTGGACTTGAGAAAAGAGTGGAGAATCTCAAAGAAATCTTCAACAAAGAGAAAGGAAATATAAAAAAGAACAATCAGAGATGAAGAAATCAATAACTGAAACTAAAAATACACTAGAGTGGGGCACTTGGTGGCACAGTCGGTTAAAGAGGCTGGCTCTTGATTTTAGCTCAGATCATGATCTCAGGGTCCTGGGACTGAGCCCCACAGTGGGCTCTACACTCAGCAGGGAGTCTTTGAGAATTCTCTCACCCTTTGCCCCTCCCCCCACTCATGCATGTGCTCTGTCTTTCAAATGTATAAATCTTAAAAAAAGTACACTAGAGGGAATAAATAGTAGGTGAGAGGTAACAGAAGAATGAATCAGCGAGCTGGTAGAGTAATGGAAAGCAACCAAGGAGAACAAAAGAAGAAGAAGAAGAAGAAGAAGAAGAAGAAGAAGAAGAAGAAGAAGAAGAAGAAGAAGAAGAAATAATAATAATAAGAAGAAGAAGAGTAGGTCAAGGGAACTCAGCAACATTATCAAGCAAAATAACATTCACATTATAGGGATTCCAGGAGAGAGAGGAAAAGGGGCAGAAAATTTATTTGAAGAAATAATAGCTGAAAACTTCCCTAATCTGGGGATGGAAGCAGACATCCAGATCCAGGAGGCACAGAGAGCCACAAACAAAATCATCCCAAGAAGGTCCACACCAAGGAATGTAATAAAATGGCAAATGGACTAAGTCCTCCAGTCAAAAGATCAAACAAGCAAACAAAAGACCTGTCTATATACTGCCAATAGAGACTCATTTCAGATGAAAAAACATATTCAGATTGAAAGTGAGGGGATGAAGAAACATTTGTCATTCAAATGGTTATGAAAAGAAAGCTGGAGCAGCAATACTTATATCAGACAAAATAGACTTTAAAACAAACACTGTAACAAGAGACAAAGAAGGACACTATC
>NW_023227596.1:0-796 GCF_002007445.2 Ailuropoda melanoleuca
ATATACCTTCTGCCCCCCTCTCTCTTTCCTCTTCTTCTGGGATCCCAATTATTCTAATATTGTTTTGCTTTATGGTATCACTTATCTATCAAACTCTCCCCTCGTGATCCAGTAATTGTTTAATCACTTTTTTCTCAGCTTCTTTATTCTCCATCATTTTGTCTTCTATATCACTAACTCTCTCTTCTGCCTCATTTATCCTAGCAGTTAGAGCCTCCATTTTTTTAAAAAGATTTTATTTATTTGAGATAGAGAGAGCATGAGCTGGGGGGCAGAGGGAGAAGCAGGCTCCCCAATGAACAGGGAGCCCATGTGGGGCTCAATCCCAGGACCCTGGATCATGACCTGAGCCAAAAGCAGACAGTTAACCAAGTGAGCCACCCAGGAAGCCCTAGAACCTGCATTTTTTATTGCATCTCATTAATAGCCTTTTTTATTTTGACTTGATTGGACTTTAGTTCTTTTATTTCTCTAGAAAGGGATTTTCTAGTGTCTTCTGGGCTTTTTTCAAGCTCAGCTAGTATCTTTATAATTGTTTTTCTGAACTCTAGTTCTGACATCTTACTTATATCCATACTGATTAGGTCCCTGGCAGTCAGTACTGACCCTTGTTCTCTTTTTTGAGGTGAGTTTTTCCATCTTGTAATTCTGTCCAGAGAAGAATAGACGAATGAGAGAACAAAATACTAAAATGGCAAAAATGACTCCAGAGAAATATACACTAAACAAATCAGAAGAGAACCAAAACCCCCCAAAAAAACTAGAACTAAAAAAAAGAGAGAGAGAGAGAGAGAGA
>NW_023227597.1:0-796 GCF_002007445.2 Ailuropoda melanoleuca
CTTTTAATTTGACTTTGAATAACTGTATTCTGGCATTTCTACATCTTTGATGTGGGAACAGTATCTCTTGGCACATGTTCAATTTGACCCTTTGATTCAGAAGTCATCTCATTAATTCTTCAGTATAACTAGGAATCAGTTCCAAAGCAGCATTCTTTTAGAGACGAATGACAGCAGAAGTATGAGGAAGACACCCAGAATCTGTGTAATGTTAGAAAGACCAGAACCAGGAGTGAGACAACATCAATGCAGGAATCTGAAAGATTTCATCTGCAGGGAGAAACCGTTTTACAGCTACTTTACAATTACACTGTGCTCTCTAATAATCGGTTTTTAACATCATGGGTAGAGCTTGGCTCTAAACACTTGAAAGAAAACTATGCCAAAAAGCAGATGTGTTTGATCCTGAGAGATAGTTATTAAGGGACTATTTAATGCAAATAAACCAGAAACACAAAGCAGCTGGATATCTAATACCAGGGCAAGCTTGGAGACACTCACAGGCCAACCAGCAGGGAAACTGCTAATTGAAAATAGACAATCATGGGGTTTTTAAGCAGACTGGTGACATCATGCTGCTACTTTATTTTTCTTTCTTTTTTTCCACTTTTTGACAGAATTGAAGAAAGACACAAAGATTTTCAGTTGGTCACGAACACCAGAAAGGTTGAATCAGGCCCTCCCTCTCATTAGCAAACAGTCTATACAGAAAAAAAGTTTGTGGTTCTGATGAGGAAGTACTGGGAGTTTACAAGACTAGAAGTCTTGCAATTACAAAAAAGAAAGAGAGGAAAGA
>NW_023227598.1:0-796 GCF_002007445.2 Ailuropoda melanoleuca
GCGGAGGAAGGGGGGGGATACCTGGTTCGCCTATTAGGGCCCAGGTGAGGGCCCTAGGCACAGAGTAGGTGCTGTTGGGCTCGCTCCCAGAATTTATGAGGACCACCAAAAACTAGGGGTACAGGAGGGACAAGAAGATAGAACAAAGGACAAAGCAAGTGAAGTGGGGAGGAGGGAGCCATTTCATTTGAGCAGCTACTCTGTGCCGGGCCCTTCTGCACATTCTTGGGCCTGTAATGGTTGGGGGGGGGAGGACCCGGCCCACGCTTGCACAGGGGCCAGCTATGACTCTGTGGTGGGCCCCTATGTCTGTCCCCTCGGTCCTCTGGCCAGCTAGGTGTGCACACAGGCCACCCTGGGGAGCTGGGTGGACAGGGTGGGGATGTTGAAAGGATTTAGAGCTGAGCCTATAGGAGGCCAGCTCCCTCTCCCTCCCTTCTATCCCTGGAATCCTGCCTGTCCTGAGCTGGGCCAGAGATAAACCCTCTTTCTCATCCCCTGGAGAACGGGTGCTCTGGTTATCACCAAGTTCAGACTGGCCTGGGTTCCCCTTATCCAGCCACGGCCCAGGGGGGACAGGGGCCCCCAGGATGACCGTGCAGTCAAGGGCAAATGGGGGCCGCGGGGCCCAGGAGGAGTGCCGACCCAGCCTGGCGGAGTTGGGGGCGGGCGGTATTTATTTAATCCTCGGGATCAGGAGGGGGCGAGGTGATCTGTAATTTACAAGTGAGGAAATAGGCACGTCCTCCTCTCCTCAACCCCACGAGCTTCATCGCTCATCCTGGGCCACCAGCTA
>NW_023227599.1:0-796 GCF_002007445.2 Ailuropoda melanoleuca
AGACAGTGATATCCATAAATATGTTTATGCAAACAGTGATGACCCAATGGACTGAGGTTGTAATACAGAACCAAGAAGGCAAGAAGGAAGGGTGCCTGACTGGCTCGGTTCTAGAGCATACAACTCTTGGTCTCAGAGTCAGGAGTTCAAGCCCCAGGTTGGGCAACAGCCTACTTTAAAAAAAAAAAAAAAGACAGGAAGGAGAGCGCATCATTTCTGCCTCAACAAGAAAGGACACAACTGAAGACGCCAACCCAAAGGAACGGAGACTTCAGCAGATCCAAAACACCAGTCTGGAGATTCCAGACAAACAAGACAAAGGAGGGAGGAGGGTGTGCTCAGTGAAGGAACAGCTTGTGCAAGGCAGAGAAGCACACGAAAACATGTGATTCTTGAAAAGTGAGAATATAAGTTGATTGACACTGGGCACATGGGAAGGTGACAGGAGGAAAAAGATGGTAATGGGGAGTCTAAAAAGGAAGCTCTTCTTACAAGTGCCCACGAACAGCTACCCTATTATTATCATTGTTATTTGTTCATTATTTTTACTTAATTTTTTTATTTTTTGTAAATTTATATTTACCTTTTCATTTGAAGATGAGAGGTCAACATTTTTTAAAAATTTTTTAAAGTTTTATTTATTCAAGTAATCTCTATACCCCATGTGGGGCCTGAACTCATGACCTGGACATCAAGAGTAGCATGCTCTGCAGACTGAGCCAGCCAGGTGTCCCAGCTGAGCATTTAAAAAGAGAGAGAAAGGAGGAGGAGGAATGCAGAAAGAGGAACTTCAGAG
>NW_023227600.1:0-796 GCF_002007445.2 Ailuropoda melanoleuca
CAGCAATCAATAGGAAAGTAGAAGTGACATTATCAAGAGCAGACGCTGAGCAGCAAGTATCACCTGCCAGCGGTATGGACAAGCAGCCCAGGCACTTAGGCCACTCACCAATATTGCATCAGCACTTCCAACGGTTATGAACGAATCAACGTGTGTGTGTGTAGTTTTGGTATTAGGATAATGTTGACCTCATAGCATGAGTTAGGAAGTATTTCCTCTCCTATTTTCTGCAAGTGTTTCTACAGAAGTGCTATTTTTTCTTCCTTAAGTGTTTGGTAAAATCTACTAGTAAAAGAATCTTGGCTACAAATTTTCTTTTTCAGAAAGCTTTTTAACTACAAATGTACTTTCTTTTATCAATATAGAACAATCAGATCATTCAATTATTCTTGGGTTAGTTCTGTTAGTGTGTCACGTTCAAGGAACTGGTCCATTTGTTCCATGTGTAGAATTTATGGATATAAAGTTGTTTGCAACATATTCCTATAGGACTTTTAACATCTGTGGAAGTGGTAGTGATTCGATGTCCTCTGTTTCATTCCTAATATTGGCAAGTACGGTTTTTCTTTCTTTCTTTCTTGTTTAGGAGGAAAAGAGATTTTTAGTAATCTATATAGTCTTAAATTACAAACGTTTTTGGGATCTTTCAGGCAATAACGTTAACTTTCAACTATAAAGTGGGCATCAAAGAAATACGCATTTCCTTAACAGTGGTAACCAATGAGTAAATAAAATTACATTTTTTTCCCTGTATGACTACCCACACACAAACTAATGGAACACTTTTATGGTCCGA
>NW_023227601.1:0-796 GCF_002007445.2 Ailuropoda melanoleuca
CGTGGAGGCAAGAAAGGAAGGATGTGTGCTTGACTGCTGTTTCAAGATCCCGAGTCCTGCCATGCCATGCTGCAGTCTCTTTCAAAAGCAAACTGGTTTCGGTGGATGATTTCCTGACTTTTACTATTTATCTTTCATTCCATAGTCCAGGGCCTTATATAAGGGGGGGAGAGTGTGGGAAGGGGAATCTTCATGCAAATTGTTGTGCCTTAAAATTTCAATATAAATATCAGTATTTAAATTTTTTTAATTATAAAAAAGGTTAAGCATTCAACACTTGAAATCAATACATAAGTAACTCCCGCATATCTAAACCTATTTCCTATTTTGTTCTTCATACGTATGGATTCTCTAGGTATATAAATACATACCTGTGCAAATATACACATACGTAACCATATACATGTATATTTATGTATGAAACCACCTTAATATAGTACACTCCAGCCTTAAAGCAAGGACATTTCTTACACATAACCTCTGTACAAGACACAGGTATTTTTGAAAAGCTTCATTTTGCCTTGCTCTCAGTTTCACTAGGATGACAGAGATTCAAAATGACAATAAATTAAAATTATTCCTCTTCCCCAAATCAAATTGCTTGTTTAAATGTCAACTCAAGAGTGTTTTCCTTCAAGATTCATCTTTTCATTCCGATGTGAAGTAAGACATATATCTGTACAGATCTGTCAGTGGTGAGCACAACCATGGGATATGCTGGGAGTCAAAGAAATAGCATCACTGTTGACTTCACTGAGATAAGTAAAGGTCATCGCAGCAGCTGTCAGGTTGGTCC
>NW_023227602.1:0-796 GCF_002007445.2 Ailuropoda melanoleuca
TGTCCTCATGACGAACACTGGAAAGAGTAAAAAATGTAGACTTTTCTAGACAATTAAATTCCATCGGAGCAAGCTGCCGTGCACACGGCACCAGCAACAGTGCGCCTTCCCGCCTGCTCCTGCCTGCTGTTCAGAACAGACAGAGTGTCAGTAAATACATCAGCCACGTCTCCTGGAAACTCTGAACGCTAGCCTTTATTCATGAAATGCTTGCCCTTCCTGTGTATTCCCACGATGCCACGAGCTGGGCGAGGGTGGATAGAGCAGCCAGGCCACGTGGCCGTTAAGCAGAGAGGGCTCCTGAGGGACTGGAAGTGCACCATCCTTACAGAACGCTAAAACCTGTCGTCTGCAGCCCAGGTTGTGGAGGGCAGAGCCACACACAGCTTGCTGTCCACACCCCAGGGCTGTGGCTTCTGTGGTTATAACTTGGCCACCAGCCACCCACCACACTTCTCTCCTTTATTCCAGCACCTGCGTGCCTGGACCCTGGCCTCTCCAGCTGCAGCACAGGACCCTGGGAAAGCTTCCCAAAATGCATTTGCCTCAGTTTCCCTCGTCTGTAAAATGGGGTTCGTAAAAGAGCTGCTCTCCCAGAGTTTGGTACCAGTAAATGGCTGAGAGCTGTGATGCGGAAGATGGCGCGTGGCACGCGGTGCAGGGCAGGCGTTGGCTGTCACCGCACTCAGGGTGCGTGTTGGGCCACGCCGTGTTCGCGGGCGTCAGTCACATGGAGGACACATGGCTCTGCCTCTCCACAGGACCGGGAGTCCCGCTGTCACCTGCCGACCAGGCC
>NW_023227603.1:0-3285 GCF_002007445.2 Ailuropoda melanoleuca
GATGCTCCCTCGGGGAACCCAAGTGCCATGTTGTCAGGAAGCCTGAGCTGCAGGAGAGCCCAGCCTTAAGATATTCCAGCCCAGGGGCCAGACAGAATGAAAGAAGCCTCCAGATGGTTCAGGCCCTCGCCATTTGAGTTACCAGTCACCTTCCCAGAGATGAGCCATCCCTGCTGCGCCCTGTCCAATTTCCTGACCCACGGAATCCCTGAGTGTGCAAAATTGATGGTCATGCTATGTCCTTATGTTTGGGGTGGTTTTTCTAACACAGCAATAAATAGCTGGAACAACTGGTGACCACATATCTGTTTCCCATCTCCTCCTCTTTGCTAAAAGAATCCTGGGCTTGTTTGGAGTGGCTCTGTGCCCACCTAAGTACTGGCTCTTCAAGCCTGCCTTGCAGCTGGGGTGGCCATCCATGTGATACAGTCGAGTGTTCTGAGAAAGCTTTTCCTTTCCTGTTCAGAGGGAACAACATGACCTGTGCTCCCATTCCCTCCCTTTTCTGCCTAGAAAGAGAGCATGATGGCTGGAGCTGCAGCAGTCATCTTGTGATCCTGAGGGAACAGCCAAGACATTTGACAAGATGCGGGTTTTGGCATCTTTGAGCAACTGAACCAACACTGACAGCCACCTCCCTGGACCTTCTTGTTAGATGGGAAAAAAGACTTCATTTTGGTTTGAGACTCTAGCTAGGATTTCCCTCCTTGCAGTGGATAACTTCCTCACTGGTTCCATGTTTCTTGTCTGTGCTAAGACCCTTCTACCCTGAGAGCTCATCTCCCCAGCTGTTGGAAGCTGTGTGCAGGCAGGGACCACGTCTGTCCCCTTCGCCATTGTGTCCACCAAGCCCCACGTCTGACATGTTGGAGGTGCTTAAAAGTGTGTGGAATGATGTTGAATCAATGAAGGACTGATGATTTCCAGAGGGTTAGAAGCAGAGTCTCAGAGATGTTTCCAGCCTGAACAGTTTCATGGGCGAGGAAGTGCTGGGGCAGGGTCTCTGACTCCCACTCCGGGACCGCCTGTTCCAAAGTAGCAGGAAGCTTCACTCAGGTCAGGTGGAGGAAAGACTCCTTGCCACAGACCTGTTCTAGAAACTTCTTCTCTGCATTTCTTCCCTCTGGTATTAACAAATGTTAATTTGCCGCAATGATCATTGGCCTTTCGAGTGCCCTTTACACTACTATAATTTTGTGACTTCACTGAAAACACCAAACTTGTAATTTTACTTGGCCTTACGGAAAAATCCTTGGAGGATATGTTCTAAGTCAGGGGGAAGTCCAGATAATTTTTTTTTTTTTGCTTGTGGGGTTTATTCTGCTTTGCATACAGATTTAGGTCATGTGTGTGAAAACTTGTACTGATTCTAAAGCAGGATAGACGTGCTGCTGGTTTTCGTGTCTGTCTCGCCCCACTGCCCCTCTTTTTGATGCTCTCTGCTCACAAATGGCCAACTACACTGTTGGCCATGAGTTTCGGCTAAGTGACCTTTTGTGTAGTTTTGATTTCAAAACATCCAGCAAAGATCTGCTCTTTAATTTTTCTTTAACACGTGGAAAATCCTTTAAAATGTGATCAATAGCTCATGTGCAGGCTTTCGCCAGCCCTGGACAGTGATGCACGCTGTGCCTAGGTTACTCCTGCTGGTTTTCCAGAAGGACTAATCATTCCTAGTCAGGATCAGCTGTTGCCTGAGCCATGACAGATGCCAGAGTGGTCTCCGGTGCTCAATTGCCTGGCTGCGGAGTCCAGCTCTGCCCCTCACTAGCCCCGCAACCCAGGGAAGTTTTCCGAGGCTTTCCATGCCTCGTTGTCCCCATCGGGAACATGGAGATCTCGACAGTGTTGGAGGCCGTCCTGTCCCACTCCAGCCCAGCCGAGGGCTGTGTCTGGAGCAAACCCAGAGCAGGGGGCGGGATACAGGTAGTCAGTGTCAGGAACAGTCACAAATGTCTTCAAGCCCCAGTCTCTCCAGGCATAGAAGGAAGGCGATGACAGAATAGCTTGGGAAGCCCTTTGCAACAGTAGATGGGACACGGGACACGGAGGCAGTGTTATTATAATGCCGTGATTGTGATCTCTGCAGTGCGGGGGGAGCTGCGCGTGCGGGCGCATGTGCGAGGCTTCTGTCCAAGATGGGATTCACAAAGGCAGCCGAACCATCCGTCCTGGCCTCACATAAAAGATAACAAGAAGGAGACGGAGCGTGGGATGCAGGAGAGGCAGCACAAATAAAGCCAGTTAATAAATCCATCTTAAAGCCCTTCCCCAAACGCTAGAGTTAAATTTCATCTAAGATCGCCGTGCCTAACAAGCACTTTGAGGTAAGGTGGCTCCTGAGAGCTACAGAACTTTGAAAACACAGGCAGCTGTTTCTGCTTGGCTGTGAGGAGGGATGACTTTCTGAACCCCATTCTCCGAGCCAGACAACGCCGACCGGCTGTAAACAGGTGCACACTAATTAGCTGCATTTGCAAGACTCCCACTTCACTCCTGAGTGGCTGCGTGATCAGGGGCCACATGGCTGTCACCACGGCCAAAGTGTCAAGCGGACTGATGAGTGCCCAGGGCCCGGGCTGCCGTGGGGCCTGTTCTCCCTGACAGGTAGCGGGAGTGCTGGCTGCGATCCCTCTCCGGAGAGGAAGGTTGGCCTTCGGGGAGGAACAGTGGGCAATGATGCATAGAGGTCTGCAATTTTAATACAAAAGTCCCAGACTTGATGTGGTTTGTGTAATCCAGGGAAACCCACAAGAACCAAAACACAGGCCAATTCTAAAGTCAGTGCCTTCTTCCCCAAAGAGGCCAGGATGTGACACTCTCCTCCAGTCCTCTGCCCAGACACAGGCCCTGGAAGGGGCCGCACTGTCTGTTTCCAGCAGGGAGTTGGCGGGAGGCTTTCCGCCACCGTCCAGAAACACGGGCAGCATCCTTGTGTCTCCCAATCAGGCACACAGTTCAAATACTCACTTAAAGAAATCTGTTTGAATGAAACTTAATCTCTGTCTCACTCCAAACACAAAACCCAGAGCCATAGAAGCTTCTAGAACAGAGGTTTTTTTTTTCTTAAGATTTTTTTTATTTATTTGACAGAGAGAGACAGCCAGCGAGAGAGGGAACACAAGCAGGGGTCACGCCCTGAGCCAAAGGCAGACGCTTAATGACTGCGCCACCCAGGTGCCCACAGAGGTTTTTTTTTTTTTTAAATCTTTTATTTATTTATTTGAGAGGAAGAAAGCCCAAGCAGGGGGAGGGGCAGAGGGAGAGGGAGAAGCAGGCTCCCCG
>NW_023227604.1:0-796 GCF_002007445.2 Ailuropoda melanoleuca
CCATAACGCCAGGATCACGCCCTGAGCCGAAGGCAGACGCTCAACCGCTGTGCCACCCAGGCGCCCCCAGGCAGTAACTTCTATTCCTTTAGGCTGAAAACAGGTCCAATAAATACGGGATCAAGCTTTATTTCTTCCAGAGAAAGTCAAAGTATAGGAGATACTACAGAGTTAACTATCAACAACTCTTAGACGTCTACAAAAGGGTATGATGGCAGCAAAAGAAACTGCAGTTAGATACTGAGACATTCTACTAAGGGAAGTCTCACACTAAGACGTATTACCAAAGGAAGCTAAACATTCTAATAGCTGTGAAGAAAAAGGCAAAACATGATGGTTTTAAAAGCAATCTGCCCCCCAGAAACATGAAAACAGATTAGAAATAAATGCCCCTTTAAACAGACTCATAATTTCAGATTCATAATTCTCCCATAAACCAGGACCACTATTCCAAGGCACTTTCGAGACTAAACAGTCAAACTAAGTTGGCATTCCTGCCAATAAGTAGTTAAGCAAAGACAGATACCTTCACTGCCCAATATGACAGCCATTAAGCACACATGGGTATTGGGTATTTGAAATGTGCCAGGTCCAAATTGAGATAGGCTATGTGTATAAACTACACATCAAGATTTAGAAGACTTTAGCACCAAAAAAGAATGAAAATTATCTCAATCATTAACTTTTTATATTGATTGTGAGGTGAAATCATACTATTGTGGGGTGCCTGGGTGGCTCAGTGGGTTAAGTGTCTGCCTTCGGCTCAGGTCATGATCCCAGGGTCCTGGGATTGAGC
>NW_023227605.1:0-796 GCF_002007445.2 Ailuropoda melanoleuca
AAAAAGGCTCTTGGATTTTTGGGGAATATCATCTAGAACTACAGAGAACTCACTGAGATCAGAATTACAATCAGACTGTAAGGCCGTTTGGTGAAATGATGTATCTGATTCTGGTTTCCAGCCTTCTTCTGGCATCCTCTCTGGTGAACTCACATAAAACTGAACCTGATGAAGAAGTACTGGAAAAGTTGGTTTCAGATGTGAAAGAACTCCAGAAAGGTCTGAAAGATCTGAACCTGGCCTTTTTAACAGTCTACAAAGCTCGATCCTTTGGAAGTGGCAGCGAAACATTGTATGTCTCTAATGGGAAAGAAGGGAAGTTTGAAACCCTCAGACACACGTGCCTCCAAGCCGGTGGCCACATTCCTTCACCACAACTAGAAGCAGAGAATCACGCCTTTGCAAAGGTTTTGGAGAGGCATAACAAAGCGGCCTACCTTGAGGTCGTGAGTCCGGCGAAGTTCACAAACTGGGCCAAAGGAGAGCCCAACAACGTTGATGGAACCAAGCCATGTGTGATAGCAAATAAAGATGGCGTGTGGCATGCTTCCTCCTGTGAAGAAGAGCACTTGGTTGTTTGTGAATTTTCATTTATCAAGTGGGATCATAATCATGGCCAACTGGAGACTGGCCCAAACCAACCTTAAAGAACAGCAGCCTACGGGATAACTCTTGCACTTACCTCTCTCAAGGGACAGTTGTGAGGATAAAATTGTATGGCACCATGAATGAATCCCTTTTGTATTTGGAAAATATATAAAATTGTGGTCAATAAACATATCCAGCATCTAAAAAA
>NW_023227606.1:0-796 GCF_002007445.2 Ailuropoda melanoleuca
CCCTTGTGTAATCTCCTCCCTTATTCACTAGGAATAATCATGTAACAACTGTGATTTTGTGAAAATAATGGCATGTGAGTTTGAGACTAAGTTATAAAGACACTGTGACTATTAGCTTACTCTCTGAAATCAGTTGCTTTGCAGGAAGCCAGCTTCCATGACACTCAAGCAGCCTGAGAACAAAGAGAAAGGCAACAGCCAGCAAAACTTGCCAATCACGTGAGTGAGCCATCACTGAATAGCTCCCCAGCTCCAGTCAAGCCTTCAGATGATGTCAGTCCCCAGTCAACACCTTGACTGCAAGTTCATGGACCCTGAGCCCAAACTTCCAGCCTAAGCTCCACCTGAATTCCTGACCCACAGAAACTATGTAAGATAGTAAATGCATATTGCTACTTTAAGGCACTAGGTTTTAGGATAAATCTGGCCTCCGAAGGCTTTGCTTGGTACCTGGAAGTGGGGTGCGGCTGTAATAAAAACCTAAAAATGGGAGTGTTGATCTAGACTTTAGCTGAAACTGGAAGGCCTTTCAGGGGAATGTTAGTGAAAGCCTAAAAGATATGAAAGATATTCTTAGTAGAAGCATGATTGCCTTTGAGGAGTATGGGGGGAAATGTAAAAGAAAGCAGGGGAACTGTGATTGGAAATTGGAGGAAAGGGGGCTCTTGTTACATAGGAACAGAAAGTTTAACGATGCTGTTGCCTGTGGCCACATGGGAAATGGCTCTAATGAAGTGTGCAGTATAGCTCAGGAGTGAAATGTGAGAGTAGAGAGATGGGCTTTGTTTTTTTTTTT
>NW_023227607.1:0-879 GCF_002007445.2 Ailuropoda melanoleuca
CCCACTCTCACCATTATTATTCAACATAGAAGTCCTTGCAACAGCAATCAGACAACTAAAAGGAATAAAACATACTCAAATCCACAAAGAATAAGTCAAACTGTCTCTCTTTGCAGATGACATGATACTCTATATGGAAAACCCAAAACACACCACCCCCAAATTACTAGAACTTCTAGAACAATTCAGTAATGTGGCAGGATACAAAAATCAATGCTCAGAAATCAGTTGCATTTCTATATATGAACAATGAGACTGAAGAAAGAGAACTTAGGGAATCGATTCAATTTACAATAGCACCAAAAAATCATATGATATCTCGGAATTAACCNACAATAGCACCAAAAAATCATATGATATCTTGGAATTAACTTAACCAGAAACATAAAGGATTTATATTCTAGAAACTACAGAAAACTGATGAAAGACATAGAAGAAGACACAAAAAGATGGAAAAATGTTCCATGCTCATGGATTGGAAGAATAAATATAATTAAAACGTCTATGCTACCCAGAGCAATCTACAGTTTCAATGGCATCCCAATCAAAATACCAATGACATTTTTCAAAGAGCTTGAACAAACAGCCCTTAAATTTGTGTGGAACCAGAAAAGGCCCCAAATTGCCAAGGAAATGTTGAAAGGGAAAAACAAAGCTGGGGGCATCATGTTGCCTGATTTCAAGCTATACTACAAAGCTGTGATCACCAAGACAGCATGGTACTTCACAAAAACAGACACATAGACCCATGGAACAGAATAGAGACTGCAGAAATGGACCCTCGGCTCTATGGGCAACTAATCTTTGACAAAGCAGGAAAAAAAAATCCAGTGGAAAAAAGACAGTTTCTTCAATAAATGGTGCTGGGAAAATTGGACA
>NW_023227607.1:900-1550 GCF_002007445.2 Ailuropoda melanoleuca
CTATATGCAAAAGAATGAAACTTGACCACTCTCTCACACCATACACAAAGATAGACTCCAAATGGTTGAAAGAGCTCGATGTGAGACAGGAATCTATCAAAACCATAGAGGAGAACATAGGCTATAACCTCTTTGACATCGGCCACAGCAACTTCTTTCATGACACATCTCCAAAGGCAAGAGAAACAAAAGAAAAAAATTGAATTTGTGGGACTTCATCCGATAAAAGGCTTCTGGACAGCAAAAGAAACAGTCAAAAAAACTAAGAAGCAGCCCACAGAATGGGAGAAGGTATTTGCAAATGACACTACAGATAAAAGACTAGTATCCAAGATCTATAAAGAACTTCTCAAATTCAATACATGAGAAGCAAATAATCAAATCAAAAAAAATGGGCAGACGATATGAACAGACACTTTTCCAATGAAGACATACAAATGGCTAATAGACACANAGAAACAGTCAAAAAAACTAAGAAGCAGCCCACAGAATGGGAGAAGGTATTTGCAAATGACACTACAGATAAAAGACTAGTATCCAAGATCTATAAAGAACTTCTCAAATTCAATACATGAGAAGCAAATAATCAAATCAAAAAAAATGGGCAGACGATATGAACAGACACTTTTCCAATGAAGACATACAAATGG
>NW_023227608.1:0-796 GCF_002007445.2 Ailuropoda melanoleuca
TGTCCTCTGTTCTTGATATTAGTTACTATAAAAGTTTTACAGAAACATTTAGTGTATGTCATGTGTGTAATAAGAGTCATCCTCAGTTTTCCAGTGATATTTTCATAAGAAACAGTTTGTGAAGAACACCGCTGCCTCTATATCCACCTTTGTGTCCAGAGGACATTGCTTATTTCCTTAGGTGGGGAAAGTGGAAAACAGGGAAGCAGGTCTGAGTGATTTAGTGAATCATGATTGAAATCACAATTTGGGGCTATTTACACTTCCGCCCTTCGATGGTGCTTTATGGAGCTATTTCGGGGCCCAGAACTGGGGCTGCTAGATATACATGTACTAATAGCAAGTCCTGTTTTGATCTGGAGTTACATGGTATACTTGTGCACGCTGCTTGAGACATTTAAAAGCAAAATTATTGCAACAGTTGTGTCTTCACAATATGGATATATTAGAATGTAGAATGGATTCACAAGTCAAGTGTATTAAGTCTTGGGAGGAAAGGAGAAAATCTATGATGACATAGTATTCATAAAATCCTTCACTTTGTAAAATCATTTTAAAGCATTATTTGGAAATTTATACCATGAAATAGGTAGAATGCTCTGGGGTGTGTGTGTGTGTGTAGACAGAGAGAGAGATCAATCCCACCACCAATGAGAGTCTGTTAAGATTTAGGGGAAGGGGCGCCTGGGTGGCACAGCGTTTAAGCGTCTGCCTTCAGCACAGGGCGTGATCCCAGCATTATGGGATCGAGCCCCACATCAGGCTCCTCCTCTATTAGCCTGCTTCTTCCTCTCCC
>NW_023227609.1:0-796 GCF_002007445.2 Ailuropoda melanoleuca
TTCTTCCTCTCCCACTCCCCCTGCTTGTGTTCCCTCTCTCGATGGCTGTCTCTATCTCTGTCGAATAAATAGATAAAAATCGTAAAAAAAAAAAATCTTAATAAAAATAAAAATTACTTTATGGAAATAAATGACCATGGTGGAGTTGCAAGGTAATGTGTCCTTTAGAAGTACTCCTGTAACTGCTTGATCCAGACAGACGATGGGAACTGTTAGAGCATGTGTAGTGGTGAGGCAAAGTCCTAGCAGAAGCAACAGTATTGCTTAAATCCATAGGCTGGCTCAGGTGGAGTTCATGCTCTGTATTCATCCATCTTGGATTGTTTCAGAATGTCAGTTTTTGGGTTTTGTTTGTATTTACAGTAAATGGAACATATTTAAGGGATACTTTTCAGAGGACTTGGGTACTTAATGTTGATGCATTTGATCCTGCTTCTTGTGCAACAAGAGTGTGGCAACGGGAAACGGGGAGGGGGGGGGTGACCCTTTCTTGCCACACTGTTGTTTATAACCACGCATGAGGGCTATAATTTTGGAAAGCTTCATACTGATTTTTACTTGTAGTTGAATAGTATAGAACACTGTATGTGTTACGTTACCTCCAAAAATTCATAAAAGGAAATGTCAAAAGTAGCAGCAGCATATTTCTGAGGTGTTTTGTTATTTTGTTTTGTTTTGTTTAAGATTTTATTTGAGGGGCGCCTGGGTGGCACAGCGGTTGGGCTTCTGCCTTCGGCTCAGGGCGTGATCCCGGCGTTACGGGATCGAGCCCCACATCAGGCTCTTCTGCTGTGAG
>NW_023227611.1:0-796 GCF_002007445.2 Ailuropoda melanoleuca
TAAGAAAAATTACAAGTAAAATGTGAAATAATAGTCAAACCAAAACGAAACACCGCAAATACCTGCAAATCATTTCTTGAGGGAGGAGAAAGTCAGACTCAACTTTTGAATTGATTTACACTGATAGACAGCCTTTTAATCTGTATTTCTGGAGTGGAAATGTCAAGTGTATGCTTTCATACAAACTGTTTCCATTCAATCATTTTGTTTTTGTTCATGAGTAGATTCATATCAGCCCTACCGCTCCTCATACTTTGAAAAATGGTTAGGTCCTGGCAGTGTTACTATGGCAAAGAGTGGTTTCTTTGGTTTGATATCAGATATAGTAAATCATTGTTAATGATTGGTCTGTAGCAGTTTTTCCATCTAAAACACAATCTTCTTTGCTTCTGGTACATTAGAGAATCCCTATGAGTGGAATGACAGAAAAATTAGGAATATATACACTTTTCGAGATGATGTATTCAGAATTATTTGGGAATGGCCAGCTTACTTAATGGTGTGATCAGGTGTGCTAAGGGTCTGTAGCCCCTCTGACTGCGCATATCCCGTGCTCATCATACCACGTGAAAATGGTTTGCTCCTATGTCATCTTTAGTCTCTGAGTTCCTTAGGAGCTAAAGCCATTTTTCATTCATTTTTCTATCTTATTTCCTACCACAGTGTTTATAGCAACTAAAAATTACTTCTAAATGGTAAGTGAAAAATTATGGCTTTATAATATTTTAAAAGTCTAAAAATATACTTTTGCCTAGAGTTGGGTAAGTGGCGTGAATTGTGAGAAGCCAAGACTGCC
>NW_023227612.1:0-796 GCF_002007445.2 Ailuropoda melanoleuca
TCCAATACATTTATAATGTCGTGCAACCACAACCTCTATTTAGTTGAAAAGCAACACCTCACGAGGAAACTCCGTATCATTAAGCGGTCATTTTACAATTCCTCTCCCCATTCTCAGCTCCTGGCAACCACCAAACTACTTTCTGTCACTATTGATTTACCTCTTCTGGATATTTCATAAAACTGGAATCATGCAACATGTGACCTTTTGTGTCTGGCTTCTTTTACTTACTATCATGTTTTGGAAGTTTATCTCCTATCTGGTCCTGCACTGCATTTGATGCTTGAGAAGAAAAAACTGAATTCATGCCCTCAGGATTTTGCAGTTTAATAGCTAGACAAAGTCAAGAATGATAAGTACAACTTACAAAAATTTCAATTTCTAATATGATAGAAGGTGATGATTGATATGTGGGAAAAACGTGAGAGCAGATAAGAGCTATTCTGAAAGATGGAGTGGTTGGTTATAGTAGGGATGGTTGTAGTAATAAGTGACTGGCCATGTTAGAACTTAAAGACTGTGGAATTATATTAGAAAAGAGAAAGAGGTGATGCCATTGCTTAAGTGAAGAGTGGGTGGGAGGGGCATTCCATGCAGAATAATTAAGTCTAGGAAATGCTCTGGTGTGGAAGTATGCCTAGTGTAGTGAAGAAATATCAGAGAGGTTAGTGTGGCTGGATTCCAAACAGCAGATGACAGTGGTAGAAGTTGGAGGCATAACAGTGGGGAGGTGGCATAGATCATATGAACTGGAGCCATGGGTGCCATTGTAAGAGTCTTGTTTGTTTGTGTGTTT
>NW_023227613.1:0-796 GCF_002007445.2 Ailuropoda melanoleuca
TGTGCTTACCCATTTTAATGCTATTATTGATTTCTAGTTTTATTTCATTTTTGCTGAAACTTTGTATGATTTACGTAACTATACTTGTTGAGACTTGTTTTGTGGCCTACCAATAGTCTATTCTGTAGGAAGTTCTGCAGGCACTTGAAAAGAATGTGTATTCAGCTAGTATTGGGTGGGTGTTATTCTAAATATATATTATACATGCATTGTGTATCACATTATGTATATAAGGTCCAAATGATTTACCAGTGTTGATCTTATTGATCTTTAGCCTATTTTTATTTTATTTTTTTAATGATTTTATTTATTTATTTTACACAGAGAGACAGTGAAAGAGGGAACACAAGCAGGGGGAGTGGGAAAGGGAGAAGCAGGCTTCTCGCTGAGCAGGAAGCCTGATGCAGGGCTCGAACCCAGGCCCCTAAGATCATGACCTGAGCCAAAGGCAGATGCTTAACCAACTGAGCCACCCAGACACCCCTTTTAATCTGTTTTTAATCTATTTTTTTCCTATGTATTATCAAAGGTGAAATATTAAAGTCTCTAATTATTAGAAAAAGTATTTATTTCTCCCTTTAATTTGGTCAAAGCTTGCATCATCCATTTCAGGGCTCTTTTGTTTGGATATATATATATATATATTTATAATTGGTAATCTTCTTCATGAATTAAACCTTTTATCAGTTTATACCAGATTTTAACTTAAAGTTTATTTTGTCTGATATTAACTTAACCATTCCAGTTGCCTTTTTTTTTTTTTAAAGATTATTTATTTAACAGAGATAGAGACAGC
>NW_023227614.1:0-209 GCF_002007445.2 Ailuropoda melanoleuca
TACCCAGAGCAATCTACACTTTCAATGCTATCCTGATCAAAACACAGAGGACATTTTTCAAAGAACTGGAAAAAATAGTCCTTAAATTTGTATGGAACCAGAAAGGCCCTGAATCTCCAAAGAACTGTTGAAAAGGAAAAACAAACCTGGGGGCATCACAATGCCGGATTTCGAGCTGTACTACAAAGCTGTGATCACAAAGACAGCAT
>NW_023227614.1:395-1165 GCF_002007445.2 Ailuropoda melanoleuca
TACATGCAAAAGAATGAAACTTGACCACTCTCTCACACCATACACAAAAATAAACTCCAAATGGATGAAAGACCTTGATGTGAGACAAGAATCCATCAAAATTCTAGAGGAGAACATAGGCAGCAACCTCTATAGCATCGGCCAAGGCAACCTTTTCATGACACATCTCCAAAGGCAAGAGAAACAAAAGATAAAATGAATTTATGGGACTTCATCAAGATAAAAAGCTTCTGCCCAGCCAAGGAAACAATAAAAAAAACTAAGAAGCAGCCAATGGAATGGGAGAATATATTTGCAAAGGACACTACAGATAAAGGACTGGTATCCAAGATCTACAAAGAACTTCTCAAACTCAATACACAAGAAACAAGTAAACAAATAAAAAAATGGGCAGAAGGTTTGAACAGACCCTTTTCCAAGGAAGATGTACAAATGGCTAACAGACACATGAAAAAATGTTCAAAATCATTAGCCATCAGGGAAATTCAAATCAAAACCACACCGAGATACCACATTATGCCAGTTAGAATAGCAAAAATAGACAAGGCAAGAAACAACAATTGTTGGAGAGGATGTGGAGAAAGGGTGTCCCTTCTACATTGTTGGTGGGAATGCATGTTGGTACAGCCACTCTGGAAAACAGTGTGGAGGTCCCTTAAAATGTTAAAAATTGAGCTATCCTATGATCTAGCCATTGCACTACTGGGTTTTTACCCCAAAGATACAGATGTAGTGAAGAGAAGGGCCATATGCACCCCAATGTTCATAGC
>NW_023227614.1:1401-5758 GCF_002007445.2 Ailuropoda melanoleuca
ACATAAGAACTAGGATGATCGGTAGGGGAAGAAAGGGATAAAGAAAGAGGGGGTAATCAGAAGGGGGAATGAAATATGAGAGACCATGGACGATGAGAAACAAACTGAGGGCCTCAGAGGGGAGAGGGGTGGGGGATTGGGATAGACCGGTGATGGGTAGTAAGGAGGGCACGTATTGCATGGTGCACTAGGTGTTTTACGCAACTAATGAAGCATCATACTTACATCGGAATCTGGGGATGTACTGTATGGTGACTAACACAATATAATAAAAAAAATCATTTAAAAAAAAAGTGGTGGGGGCGCCTGGGTGGCTCAGCGGTTGAGCGTCTGCCTTCGGCTCAGGACGTGATCCCGGTGTTATGGGATCGAGCCCCACATCAGGCTCCTCCGCTATGAGCCTGCTTCTTTCTCTCCACTCCCCCTGCTTGTGTTCCCTCTCTCGCTGTCTGTCTCTATCTCTGTTGAATAAATAAATAAAATCTTTAAAAAAAAAAGTGGTGAGTATAGACATCCTTGTCTTAGAGATATTTTGATCTTAAAGAAAAAGATTTTACCATTTCACCATCAATTATGAGGTTAGCTATGAGCTTGTCACATATGACATGTTAAATTATATTTCTTCTATACCTGCTTATTGAGTGTTTTTATTATGAAAATATATTAAATTTTGTCAAATGTTTTTCTGTATCTATTGAGATAATCATATAATTTTATCCTTTATTCTGTTAAGGTAGTGTATCACTTTTATTGATTCTAGAATGAAATGATCTTGCATCTCAAAGATAAACTCCATTTGTTCATGGTGTATAATCCTTTAATTTGCTTCTAAATTCAATTTGCTAATATTTTCTTGAAGAGTTTTGCATCTATGCTCGTACGGGATATTAGCCGGTAATTTTCTTTTCTTGCTCTATCCTTGTCTGGTGTTAGTATTGGGATAATGCTGGCCCTTAAAATTATTTTGGAAGTATTTCCTTCTCTTCAATTATTTGGAAGATTTGAAAAGAATTGGCATTAATTCTTCTTTAAATGTTTGGCAGAATTCAGCAGTGAAGCCATCTGGTCCTTGGCTTTTCTTTCTTGGGAGACTTTTTATTACAAATTCACTCTCCTTACTAGTTACATGTCTATTCAGATTTACTATTTCTTTATGATCCAAAGAAAAAAGCTGCACAATAAAGGAAACAATCAACAGAATGAAAAAGTAANGTAATCCTTTAATCTGCTTCTAAATTCAATTTGCTTATATTTTCTTGAAGAGTTTTGCATCTATGCTCGTACGGGATATTAGCCGGTAATTTTCTTTTCTTGCTCTATCCTTGTCTGGTGTTAGTATTGGGATAATGCTGGCCCTTAAAATTATTTTGGAAGTATTTCCTTCTCTTCAATTATTTGGAAGATTTGAAAAGAATTGGCATTAATTCTTCTTTAAATGTTTGGCAGAATTCAGCAGTGAAGCCATCTGGTCCTTGGCTTTTCTTTCTTGGGAGACTTTTTATTACAAATTCACTCTCCTTACTAGTTACATGTCTATTCAGATTTACTATTTCTTTATGATCCAAAGAAAAAAGCTGCACAATAAAGGAAACAATCAACAGAATGAAAAAGTAACATACAGAATGGGAGAAAATATTTGCAAACCACATATCTAAAAAAAGGTTAATATCTGAATATATGAGGAACTCATATAACTCAATAGCAAAAAAACAAATAACCCGATTTAAAAAATAGTTGAAAGGGGCCTGGGTGGCTCAATCGATTAAGTGTCCGACTCTTGATTTCAGTTCAAGTCATGATGTCAGGGTTGTGAGATTGAGCCCTGCATCAGGCTCCCAGTGTGGAGCTTGCTTAAGATTCTTTCTCTTTCCTTTTGCCCCTCCCCTGCCTCTCTCTCCCTCGCTCTCTCTCTCTTTCAAAAAAAAAACAAAACAAAACAAAAGAAAACAAAAAAACAAAAAAAAAACCCACAAAGGCCCTGAATAGGCATTTTTTCAAAAAAGATATACAAATAGCCAACAGGTATAATAGAGACATGTTGGTGCTCAACATCATCGATCATCAGTGAAATGCAAATCAAAACCACAATGAGATATCACTTCTCACAGCCTTTAGAATGCCTATCATGAAAAAGGTAAGAGATATAAAGTATTGGCAAGGAGATGGAGAAAGGGAATCCTGTACAATGGTGGTGAATGTAAATTGGTACAGCTGTTATGGAAAACAGTATGGAGGGAGCCCAAAACTAAAAAAAAAACTACCATATGATTCAGCAATCCCACTTTTGGATATATAGCTGAAGAAAACAAAATCACTATTCTGAAGAAGTATCTGAACCCCCATGTACATTGCAGCTTTATTCACAATAGCTAAGTTTCAGAAACAACTGGTGTTTATAGATGCATAAATGAATAAGGAAAATGTGGTCTATACACACACACACACGCACAGAGTGGAGTGTTATCCATAAAAAAGAAGAAAATACTGGCATTTGCAAAAATATGGATGAAATTGGAGGACATTATGCTAAGTGAAATAAACCAGACAGGGAAAGACAAATACTGTATGTTATCATTTACATGTGGAATCCATTAAAAAAAAAAAGTGGAATTCATAGAAGCAGAGAGTAGAATGGTGGTTGCCAGAGGCTGGAGGTGGGGGAAATGGGAGATGTTGGTCAAAGGGTACAAACTTTCAATTATTAGATAAATAAAGCCTGAGAATCTAATGTAAAACATGATGACCATAGTTAATAACACCATATCATATACTTGAAAGTTGCTAAGACAGATCTCAAGTGTTCAAATCACACACACACACACACACACACACATACACACACAAGACAGCTATGTAAGGGGATGAATGGGTTATTTAATTTGATCATGGTAAATACTTCACAGTGTATTTGTATATGAAATTATCACCTTGTACACTTTAAATATATATTATTTTATTTGTCAATTATACCTCAGTAAAGCTGAAAAAATCAAACAAGTGTAAATAATTAAGAAATTTATTTTAAAAAGGAGCAAAAGAAATTGAGTATCTATGTGATAAGGCCTTTAAGGCTAAAATAGGGAATGAACAGATGGACAAATGCAGGTTAAGGAAAATCTCAGAAATAGATCTAAGTGAATTTGATAATTTATGAAGAGTTGACATGGAAAATCAGTGAGGATAAGTTAATCTTTTAAATCATTGGATTAGTTATACAAGTACTAGAAGGAAGCATGGGTGAGTGATTTTATGCCTGGCTATAATAAAAACCTTCTTAATTATGATTCAAAATTGATAAGAAATAATTTTAAAAGAATAATATATTTGATTAAATAAACATGCAAATTTGAATTAACAGATGTCAAAAGATGAATGGGAAACTAAGAAACTGCAATTTACATCTAATTGCAATTTATATCTAACATATCTAAAATGTAAACAATTTCTGAAATGAAAAGAAAATATAACTGAGCAACTTAATATGAAATTTGAAAATAACACGTATAATTTAGAGAAAATAATACAGAAATATCCATTAAAAACATAGAAGAACATTTAAATTCATTCATAAAAACAGTAACAAATAGAACACCACTGAGATACCATTTCATGCACACAGATTGAAAAAAAAAGAAAAAGTTTTATNTTTTATAATCTATCATGGTGGTGAGTATATAATGAAATAGTCACTCTCATACATTGCTAACAAGAATGCAATTTGTTACAACTCCTACAGAGGAGATTTTGGCAAAATTTAGCAAAGTTATATCAAACACTAGNCAGAGGAGATTTTGGCAAAATTTAGCAAAGTTATATCAAACACTAGATCACACAATTCCACTTCTAGATATCTATCCCAAAGGTATATTAGCAAATCACAAAGTAGTTTATATAGAATATTATTTGTTAAAATTATTTAGAACAGAAAAAGGTTCAGAATAAGCCATAGGTCTATTAATAGGGAATGGCTTGAATAAATAATGATACATACCACAGTAAACTATGAAACTGTAAAAAATTTAGAAAGATGTCTGCCCACTGATATGGAGTGATATTCAGTATATATGTGCATAGTAGGATACATAATTTGGTATACTTTGTGTAAGAAATGGACTGGAGTCAAAATATGTGCACTTCATTTGCTTAAATTTGGAAAAGGAAACAATGAAAAAAATAAAACAAAAAGCTCATGAAAAGATTACCCATAGAAGAAAAGGGAGGAAGAAGCAAGTGAGAAGGATAAGACTAACATTAGAAGCATGTCTAATTCATAGTTTATCTTTGAAATCATATGAAGGCTTTACATAATAAAACAACAAAACCAAATAAAAAATTTTAAATTTCTAAAAACTAAAAG
>NW_023227615.1:0-1673 GCF_002007445.2 Ailuropoda melanoleuca
CTTTCTTTCTTGGTTCTAAGTGCTGGATGCTTAGAAGGCACATTTAACCAATGGGGAATCTGGGTCCCAAGTAAACGCGGATGTTAGCTGGAGGAGCTAACCGGGACGCTCTTCTTTAATACCAATAAGTAGGGCGCTGAGTCCTCGAAATTCTTGAACGTTTTCATTTAGACACCCTTATTTAAGTGAGATGATGTTCNATGATGTTCGTTGATATTTCCCTGGATTGTGTGGTGTCTCAGAGACCACTATGTGGCACTCTCGTCAGGCTTCCGTGAACACTTTCCCTCATGTTTCCCTATTCACGAAGGATGATGATAGTGCTAAGACGGCCACTGCACAGTGTTGTTTCTGACAGAAATGGTTTAGGCATTTTCGTTCCATTGCCACCAGCAGTTTTAATGGGATTTCACCCATGAACAAACATTGCATTGGAGGCTTGTTTGGGCAAATTTTGTTTCTCAGCGCTGTGCTGATCCTGTTTCACTCACGGTAACAAAGCACCTTGATTTTTGTTCCACGTTCTATAAGGCCGATGTGACTTCAAGGGCTTTATCATCGCACTATGTTTCTTGTTTCTAAGTGCTGGATGCTTCCAAGGCTCATTCACGCAAGGGGCAATCTGGTTCGAAAAGAAACTCGTATGATCGCTGAATGTGTTATCCTGGACGCTCTTCTTTAATACCAATTAGAAGGGCGCTGAGTCCTCGAAATTCTTGAACTTTTTCATTTAGACTCCCTTATTTAAGTGAGATGATGTTCGTTGATATTTCCCTGGATTGTGTGGTGTCTCAGAGACCACTATGTGGCACTCTCGTCAGGCTTCCGTGAACACTTTCCCTCATGTTTCCCTATTCACGAAGGATGATGATAGTGCTAAGACGGCCACTGCACAGTGTTGTTTCTGACAGAAATGGTTTAGGCATTTTCGTTCCATTGCCACCAGTAGTTTTGATGGGATTAACCCATGAATCAAACATTGTATTGGAGGTTGGTTTGGCCAATTTTTGTTTCTAAGTGCTGTGCTAATCGTGTTTCACTGACTGTAACAAAGCACCTTGATTTTTGTTGCACGTTCTATAAGGCCGATGTGACTTCAAGGGCTTTATCTTCGCACTTTGTTTCTTGGTTCTAAGTGCTGGATGCTTCCAAGGCACATTTACCCAATGGGGAATCTGGGTCCCAAGGAAATGCGGATGTTAGCTGGAGGTGTTATCCTGGACGCTCTTCTTTAATACCAATAAGAAGGGCGCTGAGTCCTCGAAATTCTTGAACTTTTTCATTTAGACTCCCTTATTTAAGTGAGATGATGTTCGTTGATATTTCCCTGGATTGTGTGGTGTCTCAGAGACCACTATGTGGCACTCTCGTCAGGCTTCCGTGAACACTTTCCCTCATGATTCCCTATTCACGAAGGATGATGATAGTGCTAAGACGGGCACTGCACAGTGTTGTTTCTGAAAGAAATGGTTTAGGCATTTTAGTTCCATTGCCACCAGCAGTGTTGATGGGATTTACCCATGAAGCAAACATTGTATTGGAGGTTGGTTTGGCCAAATTTTGTTTCTTAGTGCTGTGCTAATCGTGTTTCCCTGACGGTAACAAACCACCTTGATTTTGGTTGCACGTTCTATAAGGCCGATGTGACTTCAAGGGCTTTATCTTCGCACTTT
>NW_023227616.1:0-796 GCF_002007445.2 Ailuropoda melanoleuca
TCTAATTTATATTATGAGAAGGAATTCCCACCAGTTCAACTCCATTGCTTGCATATAAGATAATGGCCGCATTGCTTAGCCTCTCATTCAAGACTGCATAATCTGGCTTTAATCTTTGTCTTCCATTTCACCTTCATATAGATTATTCTCATTGCATTCTATCCATTCATTAAACAAGAAGCTTCCGAGCATCCTATCCATTGCATCCTTACACATTGCATCCTATCCATTCATTAAACAAGAGGCTTCTGAGCACTTCTTATGTATCAGGCAGCTGGAGACAAACCCAGTATTACTCTTGCCTTCTTGAAATGGACTGTCTGGAAGTCTTGCAAATGTGCCTGGTCATTACTGCTTGAAGTCTTTGCTGATGCATGGTTACTTTCTCTGTATTTTAATTCCTGCAAATATTTTTTTTTCCTTTACATATCAAATCTTGCCCATCCCCAAATTCTGTTTCATCAGACCCTTTATTAACTCTATTTAATGCATCTTTTTCTCTCCTTGAGTGAACTAAAGAAACATTGTCAGGAGTTCAATGCGCTTTCTTTGTGTTACAGTGTCTAGTCCACTGTTGGTGTACGGATATGCTCAGTAAATGAATTAATGCTATTAACTTCTTTAGTACTTGATTTGTAATTCATCACAATATTGCATATATAAAAGTTTGTTCCTAATGAAGCAAAAGGTTATGTTAAGGGTTGTAGGTTTTTTATTGAAAAATAAAAACAAGATTTTATAATATCTTTCAAAGCATTTTGGTATTTTTACGCATTGAAAATAATTTACCTGCATA
>NW_023227618.1:0-796 GCF_002007445.2 Ailuropoda melanoleuca
CCCTCTAGGACTTTTTTGCACTTGATGTATATGTCTCTCTCACTCTCTTTGGGTCCTGGCAGCCAGCACTGATTCTGGTGAGGCTCTGTGAACTTGATTTCACCTTGATCTTGGCATTGATTGCAGAAGCTCTATTTTATCACACAGGCTTCTTGCTGCTGGGTGGCATTTCTTTATTCCAACACCCAGTCTACTCTGTCATTAAAATTTTTCTTACAGATTGGGATTCATTGATCATTGATAACCATTTTGGTAATGCTAGTGAATATTTCCGTAATTCTGCTCCTTTCCGTACATTTTTATATTTGGGTCCATGGAGGCTAAGCAGTCTTACCAGTGATGATAAGAAGCCACAGTAACAGATTGAGGTTAATGTTTATTGAGTACTTGCTTTGTGCTAGACACCCTACTAAGCAGTTTACCTATGTTCTCTTGTGTAACCTTGAGCACGGTCCTAACAGGTGGGTGCTGTTACCATGCATGTTTTACAGGGAAGGGAATGAAGTCCATGAACTTTAGGAACCTACTGGGGGCCACAGCAGTGTGCCAGCCAAAGCCAGGACTCTGGAGCCCTGCTGTAAATCAGTCACCACCCCAGCTCTCAGGACTCCACGAGCAGCTGGGACCTCACAGGGACCATTTGTCAAAAATCTGCCTCCCTAGCTCATCTCAGAATGGCCCCATTCTGTCACAATGGTTTGGACACACACAGTTAGTTAGCAAATGTCCCTCCCTTGTCTGCCTGTGGAGACTACCCCTTTGTGTCCAGAACCCACGAGTGCCTCAGTGCCTGCTC
>NW_023227619.1:0-796 GCF_002007445.2 Ailuropoda melanoleuca
TAATCTGGGAGCTCCAAAGGGATTCTGCAAATGTAATAAAGGTCTCCAATCAGTTGAAATTAGATAAGGTGATCATCTTGTGTGAATCTGACTTAATTAGGTGGGCCCTTAAAAGGGCCTAGGCTCTCTTGGGTAAAATAAATTTAAGAATGAGAGGGATGTGGCATAAGGGCTATTTCCACAATTGGCTTTGAACACGTAGGGGACCACACAGCAAGGAGTGCAAGCCGCCTCTATGAGCAGAGAGCAACCCTGAGATGACAGCCAAAAAAATATGGTGACCTCAGTCATACAACCACAAGGAACTAAAATTTGAAAACATCCTGAATGAGCTTTTAAACAGATTCTTCCCTGGGGCTTGGCCAACACCTTGAGATCTGCCCTGGGATACCAGGAGCAGAGAACCCAATCACACCAGTGCTTGAACTTGTGACTTACAGAACTGTGAATAAAGCTTCCAAGTTTGTGGTCATTTGTTATGTAGGTGGAATACTAGCAATCAAACTGAGTCTTCTATGAGCCTACCAGTTTCTCCATGACCTACCCCCTCATTCCTCAAGCTCTCACACATTCCCCCCTCCCCAAGTGCTGTCCAGTCAGCATGGACTTCTTGACACTCCTTGAACATGCAAGCATGTTCTGAATTCAGACCTTTTTATTTGTTCTCATTTCCTAGAATGTTCTTCCTAAAGTATTTGCATGGTTTACTCCTTAACCAACAGTACATCTTTTGTTAAATACAACCTCTCAATGAGACCTTCAATAGCCTTTTATGTGAAATCACAACTCCTTTCCC
>NW_023227620.1:0-177 GCF_002007445.2 Ailuropoda melanoleuca
TACCCTCTCTTCCTACACTCTGAAGGGTTTTAATCAGGAAAGGATGCCGTATTTTGTCAAATGCTTTTTCTGCTTCAGTTGAGAGGATCATATGGTTCCTGAGTCTTTTCTTGTTGACATGATGTATGACACTGATTGATTTGCGAATGTTGAACCACGCTTGCATCCCAGGTATGA
>NW_023227620.1:354-531 GCF_002007445.2 Ailuropoda melanoleuca
TAGCCTCATAGAATGAGTTTGGTAGCTTTCCTTCTGTTTCTATTTTTGAAATAACTTTAGGAGAATAGGTATTATTTCTTCTTTAAATGTTTGGTCTACCAAACATTTTCCCCAGGAAAGCCGTCCGGGCCTGGAGTTTTGTTATTTGGAAGGTTGTTTATCACAGACTCAATCTCC
>NW_023227621.1:0-2397 GCF_002007445.2 Ailuropoda melanoleuca
GGAAATATCAACGAACATCATCTCACTTAAATAAGTGAGTATAAATGAAAAAGTTCAAGAAATTCGAGGACTCAGTGCCCTTCCTATTGGTATTAAGGAAGAGCGTCCAGGATAACACCTTCACCTATCATACGAGTTTTTTGGGAACCAGATTCCCCATTGGGTGAATGAGCCTTGGAAGCATCCAGCACTTAGAGCACGAAACAAAGTGCGAAGATAAAGCCCTTGAAGTCACATCCGCCTTATGGAACGTGGAATAAAAATCAAGGTGATGTTACCGTGAGTGAAACACGATCAGCACAGAACTGAGAAACAAAATATGGCCAAACCAGCCTCCAATACAATGTTTGCTTCATGGGTAAATCCCATCAAAACTGCTGGTGGCAATGGAAAGAAAATGCCTAAACCATTTCTGTCAGAAACAACACTGTGCAGTGGCCGTCTTAGCACTATCATCATCCTTCGTGTATAGGGAAACTGGAGGGAAATTGTTCACGGAAGCCTGACGAGAGTGAAACATAGTGGTCTCTGAGACACCACACAATCCAGGGAAATATCAATGAACATCATCTCACTTAAATAAGGCAGTATAAATGAAAAACTTCAAGATATTAGAGGACTCAGCGCCCTTCTTATAGGTATTAAAGAAGAGCGTCCAGGATAACCCCTTCAGCTATCATCAGAATTCCTTTGGGAACCAGATTCCCCATTGGGTGATTGTGCCTTGGAAGCATCCAGCACTTAGAAGCAAGAAACAAAATGCGGAGATAAATCCCTTGAAGTCACATTGGCCTTATACAACGTGGAACAAAAATCAAGGTGCTTTGTTACCATGAGTGAAATACGATCAGCACAGCACTGAGAAATAAAATTTGGCCAAACCAGCCTCCAATGCAATGTTTGCTTCATTGGTAAATCCAATTAAAACTGCTGGTGGCAATGGAACGAAAATGCCTAAAACATTTCTGTCAGAAACAACACTTTGCCGTGTGCATCTTAGCACTATCATCATACTTCGTGAATAGGGAAACATGAGGGAACGTGTTCACGGAAGCCTGACGAGAGTGCCACGTAGTGGTCTCTGAGACACCACACAATACAGGGAAATATCAACGAACATCATCTCAATTAAATAAGGGAGTCTAAATGAAAAAGTTCAAGAATTTCGAGGACTCAGTCCCCTTCTTATTGGTATTAAAGAAGAGCGTCCAGGATAACACCTCCAGCTAACATCAGCGTTTCCTTGGGACCCAGATTCCCCATTGGGTAAATGTGCCTTGGAAGCATCCAGCACTTAGAACCAAGAAACAAAGTGCGAAGATAAAGCCCTTGAAGTCACATCGGCCTTATAGAACGTGGAACAAAAATCAAGGTGCTTTGTTACCGTGAGTGAAACACGATCAGCACAGCACGGAGAAACAAAATTTGGCCAAACCAGCCTCCAATGCAATGTTTGCTTCATGGGTAAATCCCATTAAAACTGCTGGTGGCAATGGAACGAAAATGCCTAAACCATTTCTGTCAGAAACAACACTGTGCAGTGGCCGTCTTAGCACTATCATCATCCTTCGTGAATAGGGAAACATGAGGGAAAGTGTTCACGGAAGCCTGACGAGAGTGCCACATAGTGGTCTCTGAGACACCACACAATCCAGGGAAATATCAACGAACATCATCTCACTTAAATAAGGGAGTCTAAATGAAAACGTTCAAGAATTTCGAGGACTCAGCGCCCTTCTTATTGGTATTAAAGAAGAGCGTCCAGGATAACACCTCCAGCTAACATCCGCATTTCCTTGGGACCCAGATTCCCCATTGGGTAAATGTGCCTTGGAAGCATCCAGCACTTAGAACCAAGAAACAAAGTGCGAAGATAAAGCCCTTGAAGTCACATTGGCCTTATAGTACGTGGAACAAAAATCAAGGTGCTTTGTTACAGTGAATGAAACATGATCAGCACAGCACAGAGAAACAAAATTTGACCAAACCTGCCTCCAATGCAATGTTTGCTTAATGGGTAAATCCTATCAAAACTACTGGTGGCAATGGAACGAAAATGCCTAAACCATTTCTGTCAGAAACAACACTGTGCAATGGCCGTCTTAGCACTATCATCATCCTTCGTGAATAGGGAAACATGAGGGAAAGTGTTCACGGAAGCCTGACGAGAGTGCCACATAGTGGTCTCTGAGACACCACACAATCCAGGGAAATATCAACGAACATCATCTCACTTAAATAAGGGAGTCTAAATGAAAACGTTCAAGAATTTCGAGNCCAAGAAATTCGAGGATTCAGCGCCCTTCATATTGGTATTAAAGAAGAACGTCCAGGATAACACCTTCAGCTATCATCCGCGTTTCCTTTGGGAACCAGATTCCCCATTGGGTGAATGAG
>NW_023227622.1:0-145 GCF_002007445.2 Ailuropoda melanoleuca
AGAGAGACACAGAAGGGCACTATATTATTCTTAAAGGATGTATCCAACAAGTGGATATGACAATTATAAATTTTTATGCCCCCAACAGGGGAGGAGCAAGATACACAAGCCAACTCTTAACCAGAATAAAGAGACATATAGATAA
>NW_023227622.1:209-606 GCF_002007445.2 Ailuropoda melanoleuca
AGAACACCCTGGCAAAAACTAAGCAAAGAATCAAAGGCTTTGAATGCCATACTCGACGAGTTGGACCTCATGGATGTATATAGAACACTACACCCCAGAACCAAAGAATACTCGTTCTATTCAAATGCCCATGGAACATTCTCAAGAATAGATCATGTTCTGGGACACAAAACAGGTCTCAACCGATACCAAAAGATCGAAATTGTCCCATGCATATTCTCAGACCACAGGCCTCTGTAATTGGAACTCAACCACAAGGAAAAATTTGGAAGAAACTCAAACACTTGGAGACTAAGAACCACCCTGCTGAAGAATGACTCAATAAACGAGGAAATCAAAAATCAATTTAAACAATTTATGGAGACCAACGAGAATGAAAACACAATGGTCCAAAACC
>NW_023227622.1:778-971 GCF_002007445.2 Ailuropoda melanoleuca
CGGGAAGCAGTTGACCAAAATTAGAGCAGAAATAAATGAATTAGAAACCAGAAGTACAGTAGAGCAAATCAACAGGACTAGAAGCTGGTCTTTGAGAGAATCCATAAAATTGATAGACCACTGGCAAGACATATCCAAAAGCAAAGAGAAAGGACCGAAATTAATAAAATTATAAATGAAAAAGGAGAGGTCA
>NW_023227623.1:0-796 GCF_002007445.2 Ailuropoda melanoleuca
AAGTGGTATGCATTTGGGTAAACAGAAGCCCAGGTTCTCTTGTCTGTATAGTGAGGGGTTCAGTCTCTGATTCTATTCTAATTACTGTTACTTCAATAGGAAGTTGGTGTCTGCACCATTTCTTGGGAGTGGGGGGTGGGGGAGAATCTTTATTCTTGGCCACTAGAAGGAAATGGCCCAAGCAAATGACTTAAGTGGCATACTGCTAGACACATTTTGCTCTCTAAATAAATTAGATTATCAGATTATTTTGCGCTTAGCTAATATTTGTTTGTTCCCAGGAACCTTATCAATTCTTGAGGAAACTGATATAACTGATACAACCCATCAAAGCTTAACTTCTGGTAAGCCAATTTACCTGCTCCCTTCAAGCAGGAAAGAAGTCTTCCCCAGGTACCAGTTGGTTTATTTGCTACAGAAATTCCTTGTAGCTCAAAGATCAGTGAACTTTTCCTATCAAGGGCCATAAAGTAAATATTTTAGGTTTTGTGGGACAAGAAGGAAAAATCAAGGATCTTATGTAGGTGATTATTTAATAAATGAGAAAATTTGTTTCTACAAATTTTTAATGAAGAAATTCAGAACTGTATTTATGGACTAACACACAGGCTGCAGTTTGCTAAGCCCTGTCCTGATGGTTGGAAATAAGACACGAAAACTTGGATGAAACATCAGTAATACAATTTGGGGGTCAGTATTTAGCTGATACTCATACATAGCCTTGAAACGTGATGCCTCTAGCACTGAATGAAAAGCAGAAGACTATGCCAAAGCACTGGGGCTGGACAGGATGAGA
>NW_023227624.1:0-797 GCF_002007445.2 Ailuropoda melanoleuca
CCAGCACTGTGCTGTCACCCCCCTGCTCAGTCATGGTTCTGCTCAGTTGCAAAGGGCATCAAGGAACAGAGCCCTCTGCCTTGCAGAAAAACAGCTTGCAAGCCGTGGATCCGGGCTGGCTCGGGGTAAGAGCTTCCTACGGGGAAAATGAGTTTGTTAGGTAATTGCACCAGGGGATCAGTGACCCATCAGGAAAATGAGGTCATTTTTTGAAGGACTAACTAAATTTGTCAGATGTCACAATTCTATTATTTTATGGTTGAGCTTAGACAAAAAAAAAAAAAAGAAAGAAAAAAGCAGAAGGGAGCCTAAAAATAGGCAAAAAAAAAATATCCTGTATGGTGATTAACATAATATAATAAAATAAAATTAAAAAAAAATATCCTGAGAAGGCTGGTAAACCTTTGGTGATTAGAGAAATATTTGCCCCTATGTCACATCACTGTGGTCTTGTCACTCGGTCACTGAAGACCCATCATCTATCCTGTGTTTAACTGTAGTGTGAACGGTGTGGGCCTGGGGGCCCTGTGGCCTAGGCTCGAATCCTGACTTTGCCTCCTATTAGCTGTGTGGCCATAGGCAAGTCATTAACCTCTTTGGGCCTCTGTTTCTTCATCTGTGTAATGGGATAATGATATTAGTTACCTCTTTGGGTTCAAGACTAAATGAATCAATATGTGTACATTGCTTAGCATGATACCTGGCCCATCATGGGAGCTCAATAAATGTTCACTGTTGAAGGTTGAACCATATGAAATAGTACACACCCCCTTCCTACAAAATCTGCAGTTTCATGC
>NW_023227625.1:0-797 GCF_002007445.2 Ailuropoda melanoleuca
AAAAAAATTGGAAAAGATAGATCTTGTAAAGAGCAGCCACGGGAAAGTTGGAGTGGCTATCCTAATATCAGATAAGAGACTTTAAAACAAACAAAAGATGTTAGTGGACATCAAGAGGGATATTTTATGAGGATAACAGTTTCAGTCATGAGGAAGATATAACAATTATAAACATATATGCACTTAATAACATGGCACCAAAATACCTGAAGTGGAAACTGACAGAAATTAAGGGAGAAATAGAAGATTCAATGATAATTGTTGAAGACTTCAACACCCTACTCTCAATAACGAATAGAAAAACTAGACAGATCAACAACTGTATAGGACACTGAAACACCACTATTAAAAATTAGATCTGATAGACATGTACAGAACACTCAACAACAGCAGGTACAGATTCTTCTCCAGAGCACATAGAACATTCTCCAGAGTAGGTCATATGCTAGGCCATAGAAAACATCCTCAATAAATTTGATAAGTTAGAAATAAAGTATGTTGTCCAACCACAGTGGAATGAAATATGAAATTAGTAGCAGGAAAAAAAAAGGGAACTCACAAATATGCCAAAATTGAAGAATGTATTACTAAATAACCAAAGTACCATAAGTAAAAAGGTAAACAGAAAATACTTTGAGATGAATGAAAATCAAGACATAGCATAGTAAAACTTGTGAAATGTAGCTAAGGCAATGCTTCTAGGGAAATTTATAGCTGTAAATGCCTATATTAAAAGAAGACATTAAATCAATAACCTTCCACCTTGAGACAATAAGAAAAAGAAGAGCAACCTAAAC
>NW_023227626.1:0-4934 GCF_002007445.2 Ailuropoda melanoleuca
CATAACGCCGGGATCACGCCCTGAGCCGAAGGCAGACGCTTAACCACTGTGCCACCCAGGCGCCCCTCTTATGCATATCCTTAAATATTACGCTGTGTGAGGAGTATTTTCATCTTCAGGCCAACATAATAGGAAAAAATGGCATGACACTATTTTAAGTGGCCTTGCTCTTTAAATTTTAGAATGATGACTTTTAAAACATGTTTATTGCCATTTCATCGTACTTTCATTTTGGAGGTGCTATTTTTTTTTAAGATTTTATTTTTTTTGCCAGAGCGTGAGCAAGCAAGCAAGCATGCACGCAGGTGTGCACGCACATTAAGGGGGGGAGGGGCAGAGGGAGAAGCAGACTCCCCGCTGAGCAGGGAACCTGATGCTGGCTGGATCCTAGGACCCTGCGATCAGGACCAGGGCCAAAGGCAGATGCTTAACCAACTGAGCCCCCCAGGTATTCCTGGGACGTGCTATTCATCATTATCTGAACTTACTAGTTTCTCTGCTATTATAAATGCTCATTATGCCCCCAGTTTGTCATTTGCCTGGTGCATTTTGTCTGCAGTAACTCTCTCCCCAGCTAATAGCAGAGCCACCTCTTTTCTCTTATGTGTTTACGTTTATGCTCGGAACCTTTGTCTTAGCCCCAGTGAGCTGCCCTGTAATTAAGGAAAGTAGGTAGTAAGAGAAGACATACTGTTCAGACCCTACACCTAGAAAGAGCTGCGGGCAGACCTGAACGCAGATCCCACCTCGGGCTCTTCCCCCTGATGCTCAGACTTCCTCTGGCCAGCTGCCTGGTGGATGGGCACGTGCAGCTGGGGACAGGGACCCAGGCATTGTGATCCAGGAAGACCTGGGGCCTCGGTGAGCCTGGCTCCCCGTTGTATATCCCAGAGCATTTTCTACCAAATACCAATGCTCTAACTCCTGTGACGACAGATTTCTTGCTAATAGAACACAGAGAAAGAGACAGGTCCTTTGGATTCTTTCGCAACGACAGAAAGCTTGGAGATGCCAGCGTCTCACTTCAGAGAACAAATATCGCTCACTGAGCATCTGAGCACAGGCGGGGCCTGGGACCGGCATTACCCCAGGTGCTTAATATATGGTTGGCACGTATCTTCTCTCTAGTCCCCACCATGACCTGGCACATAGTAAAGGCCACTAATATTTGATCCATTCCAATGTGGACTCAACACCTTGCAAGGTGTTTAAGAGATGCAAAGATGGGGAGTCAGAGAGAACCCCATCTTCAGGTCAGCAGTCTGCCAAGCCCCTCCCCTTGCTGCATCTGAACAGGACAGCCACCAAGTCCCCCGTCACACAGCTCTGCTCCTGTCACTTCAGGCCCCAGCTCTGGGAAATCCAGAAGACTTCATGAACAGATACATGGGGCAGGTCCCTGACAAGGACCGCCAGGCAGCCTGGGGCTCTGCCTGCACACCTGTTCAGCGGGGACTGTCCCCTGGGACAGGAGAATGGGGGCAAGGAGCACTGGGCTTCGATCGAGGCGGATGGCGCCAACAGAGGGGAACAAGCAGGTGGGCCAAGAGGCTGCTGCACCATCATTCACAAAACTCCGGGCAGTTTGTGACCGTGTCCACCTTCCTCTCGTTTCCCAGAACGGTAATGCAGCCGGGAAGAGAAGCGTGTGCTGGTGCTTGGCTCCGGGCATCCCGAGGACAGCAGGGTGATGGGTCTCCGGCGTCCACCCTGACTTGCCCCTGGCCCTTGCTTAGAAGGTGAGTGAAGCTAACGTTTACTTCTCTGTAACCTCAAAGCTGTGATTCCCTGTGACCGCGGGGGGTCTTCATGATTTCCCCAACTGCGAGGAACCCCCACCAGTGGTGATCACACGCTCTGGCTCACTCCCCACCCACCCTCCCTCTCCCTCACTTCTAGGCACAGGTGGGTGTTGGGAGAGCCCAGGCTACGCTATGGTCTGGAGAGAAGGGCTGTCATCTATCCTCCTGACTTCTCCCCCTACTCACACCCATCTCTTTCACGCCATGGTTTACAGAAGCCACACTTAGCTGGACATGGGGAGAGGCAGGGAGAACGGGGGAGGGACCCCATGAAGGCCAGGCAGAGGGATGCAGCACTGAGCACACAGAGAAGAGAGACGATCTGTTACACGTGCGTAGAAATAGCCAGAGTCCAAGTCCTCATGCTTTATTGTCAGATCCACGTTTAGCAGGCAGCCCCCACCCTGACCCCAAGCCCTTCTAAGAGTTTATTGGACATTGTAAGTGCTCACATTTACCAATTATTAGAAGGCAGGACAGATGGGTTCCTAAAAAAATCCCTTTTTCTCCCATTGAAGGAAACCCCCTTGGGTCCTCTGCCTGTTCCTCTGTCCTTTATGATGGACCCCAGTCCCTAAGAGCTAGTCTGGGTCACCTCTCCACAGCAAAGGACACAAACCTTGGCACTCCTTTTTAATTGTGCATAGTTTTAAGTGTACAGAGGAACCGTAGCTGATTTACTCTTATCTCCTATCCACTCAAGCTTGCTTAAGTCATTTCAACGCTTTGCCCTGGGAGAATCCTCATGGGCTGCCCCACAGCTGTGGGGGTGAGGGCTGGGGTGCTCCGGGGTCTCGGGGTCCCCAATCAGCATCCTGTCTCGGAGGGAGGTGGGGAAACTGCTCCCAGTGCCCACAAGCTCATCCACGGGCGAGGGCTGCTGCCAGTGCTCCTGGGGTGGGGGGGACGGCGGGGGCTGCTCCCAGGCCCCCAGGTGCTGGGGTTCCACCTGTGGCTCCAGAGTGGGCGAAGGCTGCCAGCCCCACCAGGGCTGCTGCTGAGAGGGAGGAGCCTGCTCCCACCCCTGCAGGGCACAGTCCCCGTAGGACAGCAGCTGTCCCAGGTCCCCCTGCTGAGCTCCACTGCAGCCAGCTTCCTGCTGGAAGAGAAGCTGTAGGGGAGCCGGAAGTGGACACAGAGCTTCAGGGCTGAAGGTCAAGGGAGAGTAATAGAAATCTCCGGAAGGCTCGCCCAGGGCACTGACTGGAGTCTCCAGGTCAGACAAGGCAACAGTGTTCAGGACATCGGCATGCCCCAGAGGAAGGACTTGAGCAGAAGTGCCCCCCGACTCCCCGGAGAAGTGGCCAGCATCCCTCAGGGCCCCCACGAAGTTTTGCTGACATGGGCAGTCTGGGGCGCAGCTGCCATGCTGAACGGGCCCTGGAACCTGGGCATCTGCCTCCACGCTCGGCCTCCGCAGGCTGCTCTTCGGGATTCGGGCTCTCCGGTTCTGAAACCAGACCTGGAGGGGAAGGGATGGCACAAGGAGAGGAGAGAGAGAAGAGAGACTTCCGAATGAAGCCCAGTCCGATAATTATCATAGTTATCACCAAGTAGCTGAGGGTAAGCCGTTATCAAATCAAACTTCTCATCAAACTTCTCGAGTTCAGAATGAAAGCAAAATCCTTGGCTCGGATAATCCAAACCATTCGCGGCCTGGCCCAGCCTGCCTAACAGGCAAATGTCCCGAAGCGCCCACCTTGTACCCACGTGTTTGTGGGTGTGCATGCACACGCGGGCGCCCTGGCACTGCGTGGAAGTGGCCGTGGTGACACCGCGCTCTCACCGCGTGTTGCATTAGAGTAGACAGTTGCTAGGCTTAACACAGTGGCTGGAGGCCAGCAAGGGGAGAGTCAGGGCCCTTTAGCCGGTCAAAGTTAGGGACCTGTCCTGGCAGCTATAGGAAGGGAGAACTAGACCAGCCCCAGACAAAGGCCAGAGACCTCGTCCCAATAAGGGAGAAAAGGCACATGAAAACCTACTCCCCCCCAAAATCCCCTCCCCAAAGTAATAAGGATTACACTCCCTAGTTAACAACTGTCAAGGAAAGATAGAGACCCAAACTGCCTACACGGCTCTTCAGAGCGCCCCCCATGCTCACTTTAATACACTTTCCTTGCACCGCTCACCCTCTGCGTCTTGTGCGTCCTTGAATTCTTTCCTGGGACGAGACCAGAGCCTCCGGTGACGGCCAGGGACAGGCTGGGCAGAGGCCCCAGGGACCGGAGGTCTCCCCAGTCCAGCAGGCCACACTGACGCTCTGGCTCCCACACCTTCTCTACTTGCCAGTGGCAACTGACTATTACCTGATAACCTTTCAGGTTAGGTCTCCCCCCAGGTAGGGCACATGCAGGGAGCTGCGCAGAGGGTACACACTTCCAGGCTCAAGATTCGCATGTTCTCAGGTACAGCACGGTGACTACAGCTAGTAATTGTGTCTCATACGCTTGAACATCGCTGAGAGAGTGGATCCTAAGCGTTCTCCCCACAGAGATGGTAACCAGGACCTTCAGACAGAATTGTTTAAAGCTCTGAGGACCTCTGCCCTCTTTTTCACACATATGTTCATTATTTGTTAAACAAGTATTCAAAATAATGAAATGTTTTTTAAATGTACTGGAAAAGTGAGGGGCTGGACATGCAGACAGGGGCCCCGGAGCACCTACGGCCATGGAACCTGACCACAGCCGCGACAGTTAGGACCCCTGTCACCTGCTCTCAGCTCAGACAGAAGATACCGCCTCCAGCCAACCGCCCCAGCCTCCGTCGGAGTGCGCCGGGACTTGCAGCCCCCTGCTCCCCTCCTGCCTTCGAGACTCCGCTGACCCCAGTGCCTTATCTGGGTGGTCTCCTTTCCACCATACAAGGACGAAGACAGACAGCCCTCTGAGTCAAGCCCTTTCTGCCCAGGTTCAACGTCGGTACCTCTGCAGGCCACCTGGGCAGGTGAGTCCTTGGTGCAGGCCCGTGTTGGTTGAACTTCCTTCTCTTCTGCCCAAACACAGGTGCGCCCTCTCCTTCTCTCCGAATTTCTGAGCAAGGCACAGAATCACCCCGTCCACACGCACTCCCCACCCGTGTAGCTTGAGAGGCGGTTCCAGTGCCTGCGGGGGCCCCCCCAACCCCCCCCCC
>NW_023227627.1:0-797 GCF_002007445.2 Ailuropoda melanoleuca
AAATGATTTTATTTATTAGAGAGGGAGGGAGAGAGAGAAAGAGAGAGAGCACAAGCAAGGGGAGGGGTAGAGGGAGAAGGAGAGGGAAAAGCAGACTACTGGCTGAGAACGGAGCCCAACACCGGGCTGGATCCCAGGACCCCAAGATCATGACCTGAGCCAAAGTCAGATGCTTAATCAAGTGAGCCACCCAGGCGCCCCACTGGTGCTATCAAATTTTTAGTCTGAATTATTACTACTATGCAATGAGAAATAAAAACATTTTCTCCCAAAAAAGACTCAAAGAGTTCTCTAAAAATTCAAGTCCTTAAAATGGAACTCATATTTGATCCTTGTCCCTCATACATTTGGTCATGACTCTTCTCTAAGTGGTCATTACATCTTTAAAAAAAATATTTTCGGTGTGTTATAGTCATATCTTTAATAACACACATTCAGTTTGCTATATTTACGCCAATCAAAATGAGGTACTCTGAATGTTAAATATTATATAACAAAAAGTAAAAACATAATAACAAAATGAGAGATGTTGATACACAACATCAATGGAAAGGAAAAGAAAATGTAATGAAAATAAGTGAATTTGTAAAAATACAGTTTTTGTAAATGTGTGTAATATATAAGGTTATTGTCATGAGATTTCTAAAGAGATTTACAAAACTAAATTATACCACACAGAGAAACCTATAATGGTAAAGACATCACCTACAAATAAAACAATGTCTTTTATCCTCTATCCTGAGTGGATTTTTACTACCATCTAGTGTTATACCTTAAGAAATACTTTCTTGTAGGGG
>NW_023227628.1:0-797 GCF_002007445.2 Ailuropoda melanoleuca
GGCACCTTTGTCAGTGTTGAAGCAGAGAATGTCAGTCACATCTGGAAGGGGTATGACTCTCCTTCCCAGTACAGCCCTCTGCTTATGAAGGTGGGAAAACTGAGGCTGAAAGATAATTAACCTTGATCAAATGCTCCATTCAATTTAGGCTTTAAATAAAGAATAAATATATATGTGGGCTCACGACTACATAATTCTTGCCAATTATTTTCATACTGCTATTGGGAATTGATAACTAAAGATGATACTAAAAAGTTAAGATCCCCAGGCACTCATACAATCTATGCACTGCAAAGAAAACAATTAAGCTGTGTTCTCTTCTGTGCTTTAATCATAATAATATGATTCTATTACTTCACTGAGTTGATTGGTAACCGGATGTACATAAGGAATTTAACACAGATCCCTTAAGTGGACACACATTAATTCCCTCGTAAATGTCTTGTAAATAAAAGATGCATCAGAACCTCAAACAGTCTTCTATTTTCACAGAGAATAGTAAAGTGGCTTGGATTTTCTCTTGTTTGATCAGCTGTTAGGAACTAATTCTACTAAGCCACATTCATGTTAAAATGTATATTATCTAACACAAATATTTTCTATAAAATACGAAGTCCCTCTTAGATGTTTGTATGCTGCCATCAGTAAGCTCACACTATGGGGATCTATATTGAGTTTATGTATTTATATTGGGTTTATTGTTCTATCGCAGCTATTCAGAAATACAGTTGATGTTTAAAACATACATCCCTGAAGGGACATCTATTTAGAGTCTCCATGAGTTAAATTAGCAATGT
>NW_023227629.1:0-797 GCF_002007445.2 Ailuropoda melanoleuca
TCTTTCTCCAACAAAATTTCAAACTTCTTGAGGTTGAACCTATGCCATTTACTTCATTGTTACCTTGCGTAGCATCTTTCAGAACGCATACAAATCAACTCTGTGAAGTTTTAGTAAAATACATACGCCCAGCCCTATTTCTAGAGATTCTCATTTAATATGCGTGTTGTGTCACTAGGGATTCTGGTGTACACAAAATCTCAGAGTCAGGAGTTTGCTTTATAAATTTAATTAATAATGTTAGTGAAGGATATGATGCTATTACTTACTACCTCATTAATGGAAAGTATTTATTAGACCTTAGTTTGAATTGGTTCAAATAGGTTCATTCGGACCTTGGTTCACATTGTAGTGATACCTTGGTATAGAGATTAATTTAAAAAATAGTTGTCTCAGTTCCTTTTGGAGGCTGGCAGGGTATAAATAGATACACAATAAAAATGATTTTTCTCCATCTTTAGATTTCAAGTTAGGAATCTCTATGTAGACATTGGTTGGGAAATAAAAGAACCAATAAATTAAGTCAGGTCACACGTAATTTGTTTCTTTAAGAACATATGCATTATTTTCATTTTCTGTTATGGAGCAAAGCCACATATTTCCAGATTTTTTTTTTTTTTTACTTCCCATCCACTTTTTCCAGCATCACTAAAGAAAACAATTTTCAACCTATTTATTCTCTGATACTTCATAGAATAGAGGAGCAACAGGAACAACACAGTAACACAAACACTGAGTAATTCAGTTACGTAATTGTTTGAAACCGTACTACCCAAACACACAGGCACACACACACA
>NW_023227630.1:0-797 GCF_002007445.2 Ailuropoda melanoleuca
AAGATATATAATAATTTTTAGAGCATTTGGTTAAAGGTTTGGAATAGCGGGGCACCTGGATGGCTCAGTTGGTTAGGTGTCCAACTCTTGATCTCTGCTCACGTCTTAATCTCAGGGCATGAGTTCAGGCCCTGTGTTGGGCTCTGTACTGGGTGTGGAGTCTACTTAAAAAAAAAAAAAGTTTGGAACAGCCAAAATTAAAGGGAAAAACGGTATTTTAATTATGCCCAATTCTTAGCAGTTCCATTTTCCTTCACTGAAGTTCTCTTGGCCATAACATAACCTTGGAGCTAACTCTCATGGTTGGTATTTCAAAATCATTTATTTCACAGTGAGTTTTTTTTAAGCAGTTTTCAAATATTCTAGAGTTTCGTAAACTTTTACCGGCAATTTAAAGGAGTCTCACATTCCCTGTGACTCAGCTTACAGGATCTGCAAAATTTAGTGGCCTAGCAGTTATGTCCCAAACTGAAATTAGGCCTACCCAGAACTACATCTGCATTCATAGACACACGTTTTAATGGATGGAAGGGAAACAGTTCCTTCTCAACACAAAAATCAGGGTTCTGACAACCCCTGCATTTGGAATATTTATGTGTAGGACCACTACTGAGAAAATAGGTTTGGAGTGATCGTAACTATAGGTAAAACCTTATGAAAAACTTCGTAAATATTTCTACACTTTGGAAAAATAAAACCACAGACACTACATGAAGTTGTACGTATCTTAGGGGCGCCTGGGTGGCACAGCGGTTGAGCGTCTGCCTTCGGCTCAGGGCGTGATCCCGGCGTTGTGG
>NW_023227631.1:0-797 GCF_002007445.2 Ailuropoda melanoleuca
TAACCGCTGTGCCACCCAGGCGCCCCCATTTATCTATTTATTATTTATTGCTATTGAGTTGTATGAGTTCCTTATATTTTAGGCAGAAAACCCTTATCAGAGATACGGTTTGCAGAGATTTTCTCCCATTTCATTCTCTCATTTATGCTGTACTCCAACAGTGCTAAATCATAAACCTTCTTTGAAGACAAACACTTCTAGCAATTTAATCATGTTGTTTCTTATGGCTGAAACAATTCTCCATCCCCGTTTCATTTTTCCTGTTGTACTCTTATTTATGCTTCAAAACACAGATCAATTATTTCTTCTTTCTGAAGTCTTTCCACACTCCTCAAAAAGAGCTTATCATGCATTCCTGTGTATAGCCACTGAACTATTATTACACACATCTCAGTGGAGTGTCTTTTTTTGTTTGTTGCTATTGAGACATAGCCGTGTCTTTGTGTGTGTGTGTTCCCTAGAAACCTATATGGTATACTTGGCATAGTACTACTCATCATCTCTGCTATCGACCATGTATCTCAGCTCTTTACCTTTCAGACACATGTTAAGTTTGCATTTCTTGGTCCTCTTTTGTTTGGGTGAGGACATGTTACTAGTTAAGGTCAATGAATTGTGAACAAAAATACCTGTATTATGTCTTGGGAAGACCATAACTGAAGAGAGATTCTTCAGAACGCTATTATCATTTCCACAACTAGCAACGTTCTAAATGGTGGCTGATCCTTCAGCTTGGATTCAGAATGAGAAAAACATGGGCCAGAGACAGCAGCTCACTTGGGATGGATACATAGCAT
>NW_023227632.1:0-797 GCF_002007445.2 Ailuropoda melanoleuca
GGCTCAATTCTCAAGCAAGCAGCTTGAACAGGATACATACAAGTCTTGAAATGATGTATGAATGCATGTGTTAGTTCAAAGAAAATGTGACCAAAGGGGGCTGTGGTTGAAAGGGTAGTTGCGTTTCCGATGTGAGCAAAGTTTTCGAAAGGACATTGTGACAACTGATAATTTGTGTTTGACTTAGTGATAAATATTCAAAAAACTAAGCAAATAAAAGAAAAAATAATAATTAAAAACAAGCTAGTTGAGTTTGATGTCAGGAACTCACTGGCGCTGTAGACAGACTCATGCTCTTTGGGGCAGTCACATGGGTGACCCCCAGGCACCAAGCTGCCACAAGAGGGGCATGAGCTCTCTCATGGAAATAAACACTTCAAACTAGAATGCAACAATTCACTTAGTGCTTGTGGCAGAGGCTATTAATCCTCTCCAAATATCCAGTTGCTGAGCATCTTTGGTAGGCCATATGAGTAATTCTTGAAGCTAATGGATCTTTTGCTTCTAGCCCTAGTTCATTAAGAATGCGAGCACCTTCTCCTTGGACCCTCTCTCTGTCGTCTACTGAAAGAGTCGGAAACAAAAGATTCCAAGATGGTAGAATGGCAGGATGGAAAAGCCCTGGGCCCCTGAGTCACTGCTTGGAGGAGAGTCATGCAGGAACATCCCTGATACACATCAGATGTAAGTGAGGGACAAAACTTGGTTGGTGTAAGCCTAAGACTCGGGATATCTATTTTACTGCAACAGAGATTAGCCAATCTATATACATAAAAACAAAACAAAACAAAACAAAA
>NW_023227633.1:0-797 GCF_002007445.2 Ailuropoda melanoleuca
AGATCACCTCACAGATGTTAGGCCGGTTATTATTTAAAATAAACAAAGGGGAGGGAGATAATAAGTATTGGTGAGCATATGGAGAAACTGGAAACCTTATACACTGTATGTGGAATATGAAGCCACTATGGAAAACAGTATGGGGAGTCCTCAAAAAGTTAAAAATAGAACTACTGTATGGCCCAGTAATCCTACTTCTGGGTATATATCCAAAAGATTTGAAATCAAGATCTCAAAGAGATATCTGCACCCCTGTGTTAATTGCAGCATTATTAACAATAGCTAGATAAGAAAACAACTCAAGTGTCCATCTATAGATGAATGGGTAAAGAAAATGTTGTATGTACATGCAATGGAATATTATCAGCTTTATAAAGGAAATCCTGTCATTCATGATAACATGGATGGACCTATAAGATATTATGCTAAATGAAATAGGCCAGTCACAGGACAAATACTGCATGATTTCCTTTATATGAGGTATCTAAAATAGTTAAACTCAAAGAAGTAGAGAATAGAATAATAGTTTCCAGGGGCTGGGGAAGAGCTGGAAAAGTGGAATTGTTTTTCAAGGGGTATAAAGTTTCAGCTATGCAAGATAAGTTCCAGAAATTTCATGTACAATGTAGCATCTATAGTTAACAAAATAGTATTATGCACTTTAAAGTACGTAAACAGGGGCGCATGGGTGGCACAGTGGTTAAGCTCTGCCTTCAGCTTAGGGCATGATCCCTGCGTTATGGGATTGAGCCCCACATCAGGCTCCTCCGCTATGAGCCTGCTTCTTCCTCTCCCAC
>NW_023227634.1:0-580 GCF_002007445.2 Ailuropoda melanoleuca
CATTCTATTCTAATGCCCATGGAACATTCTCAAGAATAGACCATGTTCTGGGACTCAAAACAGGTCTCAACCAATCATAAAAGATTGAAATTATCCCATGCGTATTCTCAGACCACAACACTCTGAAATTGGAACTCAACCACAAGGAAAAATTTGGAAGAAACTCAAACACTTGGANAACTCAAACACTTGGAGGCTAAGAACCATCCTGCTCAAGAATGACTCGATAAACCAGGAAATCAAAAAACAAATTAAACAATTTATGGAGACCAACGAGAATGAATACACAACGGTCCAAAACCTATGGGATACTGCAAAGGCAGTCCTAAGGGGGAAATACATAGCCATCCAAGCCTCACTCAAAAGAATAGAAAAATCTAAAATGCAGTTTCTATATTCTCACCTCAAGAAACTGGAACAGCAACAGAGGGACAGGCCTAACCCACTGACAAGGAAGCAGTTGACCAAGATTAGAGCAGAAATAAATGAATTAGAAACCAGAACTACAGTAGAGCAGATCAACAGGACTAGAAGCTGGTTCTTTGAGAGAATCAATAAAATTGACAGACCACTGGCAAGT
>NW_023227634.1:786-1004 GCF_002007445.2 Ailuropoda melanoleuca
CTGAAACAGGAAGAAATTGATTTCTTAAACAGGCCAATTAATTATGAAGAGATAGAGTCAGTGATAAACAACCTTCCAAATAACAAAACTTCAGGCCCGGATGGTTATCCTGGAAATTCTACCAAACATTCAAAGAAGAAATAATAACTATTCTCCTAAAGCTATTTCAAAATATAGAAACAGAAGGAAAGCTACCAAACTCATTCTATGAGGCCAAT
>NW_023227635.1:0-797 GCF_002007445.2 Ailuropoda melanoleuca
ATACTAAATTTTTAGTTTTTTAATGGTTTTTCTGTTTTCTTAGCCTTAAAAGGTTATAAAAACTAAAACTAATTCCTGTGATGAATAAACATTTATCTGAAGTTTAGCACATTCTCTGGTTTCACTTTAATACATTTTTCTTTTGTTTAAGTCACACAAAATTAAATACGATCCTTTCCATTAAAAAACAATAGCTCAAAAGCAAAAAACAACAAAAACAAAAAAAATAGCTCATAAGGCATGATCCTATTTCTAGAAATTAATTTTGTCTGTCTGTTTCTCTTGCTGCTTGGGAATATGAGCAGAGAGGTGTCTGGAAGGACAGCTCCCCAGTGTTTATGATGGCCATTTCTGCATTTGGGGGTGCCAGTAAGCCTCTGTATTCTTCCTGTGCTCTTTAGTAGTCGAAATTTTCACAGCAACTATAAGTGATTTTATAAACATGACAATGAGGGACTTAAAATAAAAGAATATGATCATTAGGCAGGCGATATTGTCATCTCCTTTTAAGGCATATCCCCCAAAAGGTTTATGTCTTAGCACCTCAGAAGCCCTTGAAGATGTTACAGATGGGTCCTCGGCTTTGAGAGGTGTACTTTAGCTGCCTCTTGTCCTGGTGGGTTAAGGTGTAGAATTAATGCAGCTAAGATGATGGGCTTGGATCCCCAGATGAGCCATTTCTTTTCTGCCTCATCTGTGATCCCCATCTGCACCCCTAACCAGAACTCAGACCCCTTCTAGAGGCAAAGCCCTACGAGTCTGGGAGTCCTGGTTGAATCCTACCTCCTAGTCCACAG
>NW_023227636.1:0-797 GCF_002007445.2 Ailuropoda melanoleuca
AGAGAGAGAGAGATATTTATATATATATATATAAATATATATATATATATAGAGAGAGAGAGAGAGAGAGATAAAATATGGGCGTGAAATCAACCATACTATGATTATGTCATCAAGGAAAATTTGTGGAGTTGATGCTATTTGTACCCAAATGGCATAATTCACCCTTATAGAAACAAACAAAAAAAAGTTGTGAAAAATGTAGGTTTCAGAAACAGATTTGATCTTGAACCATCATCTGCCACTTAGTAACTCTGGGGCTTTTGAGTATCAATTAACATGTCTGAATTTTTATTTCCTTATTTAACAAAAGGAATACCAACCACCTAGGGTTAAGGTAAGGATTAAATAAATATACAAACTACTTATGATAAATGGTTAGTATGTGTTGTTTCAGGATGACCTAGATACATTTCTGATTGCAAATAAGCCACCCTTTGAAAGTGTTCTTCCACGAAAAGCAAAAGATTTACCCTTCATAAGTGGCTAGATTTACTTTCGTTAACATTCCTTTACTGTTTGAAATTTTTTTTCTTCTTTTCCCTTCCTTTCCTTCATTTTGCCTTTAACCATTCTGCATTTTTGGAGATAGTCTCTATATCAGGGTTCTCCAGTGAAGCAGAACGAATTGGGGTATATATGTGTATACACATGTGTATTTATACATATATATGCATATATATGTGTATATGTATATGTGTATATGTAAACTATGTGCGTGTATATGTATTTGAGATTTTATCTTAAAGAGCTGGCTCATGCAATTATAGAGGCTGGCAACTCCAAAATTTGCAGGG
>NW_023227637.1:0-537 GCF_002007445.2 Ailuropoda melanoleuca
ATCCCTGCCTGGTTTACATGGAGAAGCTAAGTGGCTGCAGTTACACTTAACTGCTTAAGGGCAGCTTCTGCAGACACCCCAGACCTCAGCGGGGCCTTCCCGCCAGAGCCCGCTGCCTGCGAGTCTGAGCCACGCTACAGCAAACAAGGCAAAAGGACTACAATTTTGAACAGTACTTTTTTATTTCCAAATGATAGGCTTAAAGAAGAGCATGGCCAATGTTACCGCTCCAGGATGTTTGTGCTTCTTCCACAACAAAATACACCTCAAAATTGGGAGTTTTGTTTAATAAATTTTCTGCAGAGAACGTGCTCACATGAGAAATCAAGTTAAAACAAAACGTACTATCTTCATTTTTTTTTTTTTGCCTATTTACGTAAACTACTGCTCAGGAATTAGAGGTCAATATGGGCGGGGTGGCCTCTGGGGGATGAGAAGGAAGGAGACAGAATCTGGACCTGTAAGCACCTGCTACAGAGGGGTCTCCGTGAGCAAAGGAGGGACAACTGCAAAGTGCCCCCCTTCTCTGTAACAATG
>NW_023227639.1:0-797 GCF_002007445.2 Ailuropoda melanoleuca
TGGTTCTAGAGGAATGTACCTTGCATCTCCATAATAATAATGAGCATTGTTCCTCCAATTATCTATCTTTTCAGCTTTGCCCCTGCTCTTCTTTTCTGTTTTAGCAATTACTTAGTTGTAAGCACCAAAATCAAGTTCTTCTCTGTCCTTTCGTAATAAATTCAGTTGCAGCCTGAATATTCTGCCTGAATATTCTGACTGTAACTTTAACCTGACTTCATTTTCAAGACTGTCAAAAGTAATTAGGGACAGAGAGATTTTCCCGCTCAGCATCTGGAAGTGCAAAGTTACCAAGAAGGAGCCTCAAGTGTCATTAACATCACCTTTCTGCCTGCTTTTTATATCACTCTGGAAAATAGTCGATTTCACAGCCAGCAGGGTTTATTATGGGAACTGTCCTTCTCCCCCAGGAGTTTCAGATTTTCCTTTCTCCCAAGAAGCAGGAAATGGATTCCTGACTTTGGAAGATAGCATGGGTTTTGTTGTCACATTGACCTACCATTGATGGCTAGGTGACATTGGGCAACTTTCTTAATCTTCCCTGCCTTGGTTTCCTCATTAGAGATTACCTCTGGAGATTTAGTGATGATTCCATGGAATAATGTGTAAGGGAACTTGCAAAGTAATCAGCATTTTCAATACTCAATAACATTAGCTACTGGGATCTGTAGGAGTAGCAGTGGAAAAATTTGAACTCATATTATTTCAAATACAATAGACTTTTCTTTTAATGAAATGTACAGAAATCTTTTTCTAGAAAGACTTATCTCCTCCCAGAAAGAACACGACCAAGAATA
>NW_023227641.1:0-797 GCF_002007445.2 Ailuropoda melanoleuca
GAATCCACAATGACCCTCCATCCCTCCTGGACCTCCCCTGTATACAATTTGAATTAGAACTCAGCATTGTGCAGGTGTGAATGTAAAATGCACAGCTGCTATAGAGGAAAACGTGGAGAGTCCTCAAAAAAGTAAACAGAACTACCATATGACCCAAGCAGTTCCACTTTGGAACGTACCGCAAAGAATTCAAAGCAGGGTCTCAGACAGCTTTCCGTACACCTGCGTTCATGGCAGCATCATTCACAACGTCTGAAAGATGGAAACAACCCAACGTCTGCTAACAGATGAACGGATAAACAACATGTGATCTCTACATCCAGTGGAATATTATCTGGCTCTAAAAAGAAAGGACATTCTGATATATGCTACAACGTGGGTGAGCCTTGAGGACATTATACTAAATGAAATAAACCAGTCACAAAAATCAGTCAAAAGCTGTATGAGTCCACTTATTTGAGGTCCCTAGAGTAGTCAAATTCATAGAGACAGAAAGTAGAATGGTGGTTGCCAGGGGCTGGGAAAAAAGGAAAGAATGAGAGTTAAGTGTTTAATGGGTGCCGAGTTTCAGTTTGGGAAGATGAAAAATTTCTGGAGATGGATGGTGGTGGTGGTTGAGGAAAAGTGCCACTGACCTATACCCTTAAAAATGGTTAAAATGGTAAATTTTATGTTCTCTATAGTTTACCACAATTTTTTAAAAACTACATTTAGGTCTCCTATGGTTAAGAGTCTCTAATGGTTGGGGAAGAGTTAAGATGGCGGAGGAGTGGGGGACCCCTTTTTCAGCCGGTCCC
>NW_023227642.1:0-797 GCF_002007445.2 Ailuropoda melanoleuca
AGCCTGGGTCCTGGGATGAGAAAGCACATGGAGCAGATCCATAGCAGTCTGCCTACAGCAGAGTGACAAATGAAAGTTTGTGGTAAGTCAATGAGATCTTAGAGATGTTTGTTACTGCATCCCAGCTGACTGATACAGTGGTGTTTTACAGATGAGGAACTGAAGCTGGGAGACACATCTCTCCCCAGCTCATACAAACTCCTAGTGGTGAGTCCTAGATTTAGGCCCATTTCTATTGGATTTAAAAGTCTGTACCTTCTTACAAAGCCCAAAGAGTTTAATATAGCTCATATGAGGCTACCACCCATACAGGAACAGAGCACTGTCTCAAGAGTCCCAATTCTTTCCATGGTTCCCGTGGCTTCTTCATCCTTGAAAGCCCTGCCAGGCGGTCTACACTCTTAGCTAAGTTCATCTGGGCTTCTACCAGACCAGTGTCCCTTCTCCCTTCTCACCTCCTTAGCACTTATATTTCATGCCCCTCATTCCGAAGCCTGATAACTAATGTCTGTGTTTGGAAAACAGACCCAAACCAACATGGTATTATACACAAAAGAATAACTCAATAAACAAGCAATTAATTGAGCAGGAGAGAAATGAGTCTTTGAACTTAGGAGCAGATTTCAACTTGCAATATCCGCTTTGTTACTTCCCAGTCTCTCGAGTGTGAATACAATCTCTGAGCCTACTCCCTCTTCTGAGCCACCATGATCTCTTCTGCAGCATTCTAGACCAACTTAATGAGTGGTCTACCTGCTCCTGCGTTTCCCCCACAGACCCTTCCTTCTCTACCCTGC
>NW_023227643.1:0-797 GCF_002007445.2 Ailuropoda melanoleuca
CCCCACACGGCAGTGTCTGGCCAGCTTGGAAGCTCCCCCAGAAGCAGGGCTTTCGGCTACTCAGCCCGTCTCTCGTGCTTGTTTCTTTCTCGGTATCCAGCAGGGTAAACAATTGTTAGAAGGTGGAGGAGGATCAGTAATGGACCCTCCAGACTAGAAGGCACTGCAATACCAGAAAAAGGAGCAAGCCACTCCAAACCATTCACCCAGTTCTACGCAGGGTAATTTACATACGGGGCAGTCTGGCGGACAGTCGGACCACCGGACGATCCAGACCGTACTCCTATCCTCCAGCCCTCGCCGGACCTTAATCCCCAACTTTTACGGAGCGAGGAGCACAGGTGTGCGGTCACGGGGTAGTTATCTAAGGTGGCGCCATCTGTGTGCGGAGGGAGCAAAGATGCAGGACAGAAGGCGGGGCCGACGCCGTTGGCGCTCCAGCAAGCAGCCGCGAAGCAGAGCGCAACTGTTTATGCTCTTGCCATTTATCAAGATGCGGGAATTTAGGGAGTAATTCTAAAACCTAGGTGAACTCTCTAATGATTTTGCAGAAATCGATAGCATTTTGGTTTTAGAATTTGTGTTTTCTATGGCAAATTCATTTTTGATTATGCTTTCTTTGCTTGGTAGGCAGTATTTTAATTAATTTTTGAATATTGCCTCTAGCTCTAAGTAAATTTCTCAAGTATCAGGGCCCAAAACGAATGTTTTCTAATACTAGTTGATGTGTTAATAATGCCTATGCACCCTTGGGTGGTTTTTATATTTTATTGCATTTTAAGTAGTTTTACTTTAAC
>NW_023227644.1:0-797 GCF_002007445.2 Ailuropoda melanoleuca
CACTCAGGGCCCAGGGAGACACGCACCCTGCTGTCCCGGCCACACTGGGCCACCACATGGCCCCTTGGTCTCCCCGGCAGGCCGTAAAAGGCGGTGGCTCTGGCCTCGATGACCGAGTCTGTTTTCCAGCGTGAAGCCATTTGAACCGAGGAGGGAGAACTGTTTGTTCTCCCTAATCCTGCGAAGCCCCTTGCCGTCCACCCCAGCTCTGGCAGCGCCCACCCCACAGGCGGCCTGGAAGCACAACACAGCAGCAGGAATCGCGCTGCAGGGCAGGGAGGTGCCCACGGCACCCCCAGTGCAGGCTGGCATGCAGGCGGCAGGGGAGGGCTGCTGCGTGCCCGATTCCTGGCCCCCAGCAAAGCTGCACACGAGCTCCTGGCGGGGACGTGGCCCCATCACCCTGCTCTCTCTGGAGTGGTGGAAGGAGGCCCTGATTGGTTCGGGGTGGGCTCCAGCGGAGGCTGGGGACCCGCTGGGGAGACGGAGCCCACCAGTCATGTAGGAAGTTGGGGGTGGGTGCCGCCCCTGGCAGCGGGGCAAGGCCGGGCCTGTCTGGGACAGCTCGTGGCGCCACAGAGCTGATACCAAGGCTGGAACCAAATCACAGAAAACCCAACTTTTCATGCTATTCTGTGCATCCGGACCCAGATCTGTGAGGCCAACAGGGAGCTCCACCGCCAGTCCACACGGACAGACAGCACTGTGGGCTCTCGCGGGGCAGAGGGCAGAGGAAGCTGGCGGGGCGGCAGCAGCGGCTGATGGAGATGACAGCAAAGGGCAAGGTTAGGGCCGCC
>NW_023227645.1:0-797 GCF_002007445.2 Ailuropoda melanoleuca
AGCATGGACCTCTGTCACCTAGGGTGCTGTATCAGCCTCGGACTTGCTATCGGCAGACTGTGGGAAGAAAATTGACCCTATCGCGTTTAGTCTTCATTATTTTGGATTTCTGATATATACAACTGAAGCTATAACCTTGCTAAAATATATCCTTACCAAAATATCATCTATGTAAAACGGCAGGATAGCAGAAAGGACTTGTGACTAGGGATCACGAAACCCTCTTTATCCTTTGTCTCTAACTTACTGTGTGACCTTGGGCAAGTCACTCTCCCTCTCTGAACCTCAGAGTACTTTCATGTGAAGTAAAAGGGGTGGGATGAAAAATAATATCCATTCCAGAAGCGTGGTCTCTGAATCAAACGGTGTTACTTATGATAGAGAGCTATTTATCCATAACTATTTATGAAGTATCAACTATTTCAGGTGCTGGGCTAGGTACTGGGGCTCTAAAGATGAACAAAAATGGCCTTGTTTTGCTTCACAAGAAATGTATAGCCCAGAGAAGACAGTCATGCAAGAAACCAGTTACAATCCAGTGAGATCTACAATTTGGGAGACATGTCTGAATATATAATAGGGGCATAAAGAAAAGCACTCCCTAGATCTGCCTGGGAAATCTGGGAGGAATCCAGAGAAGTGGTGACAGCCTAAACTAAAACTTGAAGAATAAGCAGAAATCTGCCCTATAGATTGGGTGGGGGAGCAGGCTAGAAAAGGAACATACCAGGTGAAAAGAATAATATAATCAAAGGCTTGGAGGAATACCCTCAAGGGTGGATCTGAAAAGCAGAAGG
>NW_023227646.1:0-1193 GCF_002007445.2 Ailuropoda melanoleuca
ACTCAGTGATCTTGGGGTCTTTTTAAGAGGCAGAGACAAATTTAGATGTTACATTAGCTTTAGAAAAGAGGTTAAGTCTAAATATTCAGACCCAACCATTTGAAACAGCATTGCTCTGGAAATATCATCAATGGGAACAGTGGCTGTTGCATTTGACCAACTTTGGTCTTACTCCTTTAACATTCCCAGCTGTCAGATGTTTTCGACTGTAATACATCTGCTTCATGCTTGTTGGCCGTAAAACCACTCTCAAGCCACATAGTTGCAATCTGAAATGACGTATGGACACAGTACATAATGGAAGTCAGTGAAAAGGAGGGGATCTTGATAAGATGACGTGCCTTGACTAGACGCATTCAGTTCCTGCTTCTAAACTAATGACTCCATATGAGTCACACAAAATGTACATTGTCCAGGTCTGGCCTTCTGGGATGCCAGTTTGAGATTTTCAATTGGCTGTTTCATTTTGCAAGAAGCACTCACCTGCCTTACTTGCCTAATCCCATTCTCTCTGTGCCACCCTTCCCACCCCCACAGTGAGGCACATTCTTGCCTTGAATTCCATGGATTCATGGGTCCTGCCTCATCCCCCAGCCAGTTAATACCATTTTGCCCTCATACCCTGTGCTCAGTCTCAACTCCACTCATTCTTCTTCAGTCCTTGGCCTTCCCATCCAGTCATGGGAAACATGTGGCACTTGAAAATCACCTCGTAGAAATTATTTTGAAAGTTTATCATAGTTAAAATTTTCACCCTTCTTTTATTAAAAGACACCTGACTACTCCATGTTGTATTTAATATTTATATCAAATGTCACCATGGTCAGGTAGGGAGAAATGGGGAAAACATGGGGTACCTTACTAGGAGCGAGGCACAGTTTTACATATCTTAATTCATTCCATCTCATGTTACCCTTACCCCCAAATCTTCCTCTCTGTGTGTTTGTAACTGAGAACAGTACCTCTGGGAGCAAGAGGTTATATCTAGAATAGGCAAGGGGTAGGGCAGGTGAAGAAAGACACTACAAACAACTTCTTTAGCTCATGGTATTGCGTGGAGCTGAGAGCTATCGTAGTTAGGGAGGCATGGGCTCCCAGACTGCTGCTGGGACGGGGATGGCCGAAGACCATCCTCGAGCCCAGTAACCATTATTCATCCATATTTGTTAAGGATCCGCTCTCCACTAGTTGCT
>NW_023227647.1:0-797 GCF_002007445.2 Ailuropoda melanoleuca
CTCCTCCTGGGCACCCCCAGCCGCCAGAGGGCTGCCGAGGTCTTAATACACATGGCTCCACCGGGGGCGCCGGGCTGGCACAGTCGGTTAAGCATCTGACTCTTGATTTCAGCCTAGGTCATGATCTCAGGGTCGTGGGATCGAGCCCGTGGTGGACTCTGCACTCAGCAGGGAGTCTACTTGAGATTCTCATTCTCCCTCTTAAATAAATAAATAGCAAAAAAAAAAAAAAGACACATTGGCTCCGTCTTAGGGAGATCCATGGCAGCCAAGGGAACCTCCCCCAGGACCCCAAGTCCTGAGTCTGCTGCAAGCTGGGAGCTTGGGTGAGTGGCCAGACGGCTGAGCGCAGGAGAGCTGGACACAGCGCTTCGCATGGGCAGGTAACAAACCTCCGTTGACACCACTTCAGTCCTACCTGAACCAGCACCGGGGAGAAGCAAGCTCCGGGGAACGGCAGGGCCAGGTAGAACTGGGTGGTGGGGGTGGGAAGCCAGGGCGTGGGTCTGGGGCATTGGCTTCATTCCACACGCAGACTGTGACCTCCTGTGCAGCTCTGATCCCGTTAGTGACTCCTGAAGTGCTAAGGGCAGCAAGCCTCGGGCATCATTCCTGCCCCTTCGACAGTCCTCAGGTGTGGGTCTTTCCTTGTTTCTCCCTGGAAAAGCGGTTTGGCAGTGCTGCAACACGTTGAGCAGAGTGTTTCCACGTGACCCAGCAATTCCACTCCCAGGAAGGTACCCAGGAGAAATGAACACATATGTCCGCCCAAAACTTACACACGAATGTTCAGAGTA
>NW_023227648.1:0-4196 GCF_002007445.2 Ailuropoda melanoleuca
TTTTTTTAAATCAGGTTGTTTCTTATTGAGTTTTAAGAGTTCTTTGCATATTTTGGGCAATAGTCCTTTATCAGATAAGTCTTTTGCAAATATTTTCTCTCAATCTGTGGCTTGTGTTCTCAAAAAGCCATCACCATAGCAAAGGTCATTTAGGTTTTCTCCTATATTAATCTTCCAGGAATTTTACAGTTTTGAATTTTCAATTTAGGTCTGTGATCCATTTTGAGTTAAATTTTATGAAGGGTATAAGATCTGTAGCTAGAATCATTATCTTTTTACATGTGCATGCCCAGTTGCTTCAACATGAAATAAATATCTTTACTGTATCGTCTTTGCTCCTTTGTGAAAGATTAGTTGACCATATTTATGTGGGCTCTATTCTATTCCACTAATCTTCTGTCTCTTCTTTCCCCAGTACCACACTTTCTTGATTACTTCAGCTTTGTAACAAGTCTTGAATTTGTGTAGTGTCAATCCTCCTAATTTGTTCTTTTTCCATACTGTGTTGGCTATTCTAGGTCTTTTGCCTTGCCATATAAACTTTAAAATCAGTTAGTTAATATCCACAAAATAACTCGCTGGAATTTTGATGGAGACTGCATTGAATCTATAGATCAAGTTGAAAATAACTGATATCTTGATATATTTAGCCTCCTATGCATGAATATGGAATATCTCTCCACTGATTTAGTTTGTCTTTGATTGCTTTCATCAGAGTTTTGTAGTTTTCCTCATTTAGATCTTGTACATATTTTGATAGATTTACTCCTAAGTATTTCATTTTTTTTTTTGTTCGCTAACATAAATGCACTGTGTTTTTAAATTCAAATGCAACTTACTCATTGCTGGTGTATAGGAAAGCAAGTGCCTTTCATATATTAATCTTGTACTCTACAGCCTTGCTATATCACTTCTTATTTCCCAGTTTTTTCATCAGCTCTTTCAGATTTTCTTNTTTATTTCCCGATTTTTTCATCAGCTCTTTCAGATTTTCTACACAATTATGTCATCTGTTAACAGACAGTTTTATTTCTCTATTCTCAATCTGTATGCCTTCCTTTTCCTTTTCTTGTCTAATTGTATTAGCAAGGATTTCCAGTATGATGTTGAAAAGGAGTGATGAGAAGGTACATCTTTGTCTTCCACCAGATTTTAGTGGGAACACTTCAAGTTTCTCACCATTAAATACAATGCTGGCTGTAAAATTTTTGTAGATATTCTTTAGCAAGTTTAAGACATTTTCCTCTATTCCTAGTTTACTAAAAGTTTTTATCATGAATGGGTATTGGATTTGTCAAATGCTTTTTCTGCGAATACTGATAAGATCATGATTTTTCTTTTTTAGCCTGGTGATGTGATAGGTCACATGAACTGATTTTCAAATGTTGAATCAGCCTTGCATATCTGAAATAAATCCCATCAGCTTGTGGTGTATAATTCTTTTTATACATTGTTGGATTCAATTTGCAATTTTTGTATCTATGTTTACAAAAGATATTGGATGGAATTTTCCTATAATGTCTTTTTCTGGTTTTGATAAAAGAGTAATGCTGGCCTCATAGAATGAGATAGGGATTATTCCTTCTGCTTCTATTCTTTGAAAGAGGTTGTAGAGAATTGGTATGATTTTGTTCTTAAGTGTATGAATTCACCAATGTAAAATTCACCTATGCACCTATCTGGGACCGGTACTTTCTGTTTTGGAAGATTAATCTATGAAAATACTTTCTCTGAGCCTGTGGTATGAGTTCTGTGGAATTTCACTGCTTATGTAGGCTCATGCACAGGACAGTTCCATTACCACATGATCCTTTATAGTTGCCCTTTACAACCATACCCACCTCCTTCTTGTTCTCCTCCCCAGTCTCCTCCCATGGCAATCACTAATCTGTTCTCTATTTCTATAATTTTGCTATTTAAATAATGCTTTATAAATGAAATCATAAAGCATATCATCTTTCAGGATTGGCTTGTTTCACTCAGTATAATTCTCTGGAGATTTATTCAGGTGTTCTGTGCAGCAATAGTTCATTCCTTATTATTGCTGAGTGGTATTACACAGTATGGATGTATCACAGTTTGTTGAAACATTTACTCATTGAAGGACCTCTGAGTTGCTTCTAGTCTTTGGCTATTGTAAATAATGCTGCTGTGAATATTCACATCCAAGTGTTTGTGGGAGTCAAGCATACATTTTTCTAGGATAAATGCAATTGCTGAGTCACACAGTAATACATTTTTAGGCTTAAAAGAAACTGACAAACTCTTTGGTAAAATGGCTATACCATTTTACATTCATACCAGAAATGTATGAGTAATCCAGTTTCTCTAAATCCTTGCAGGAACCTGGTGTTGTCACTACTTTTTAATTTATTTTTATAGTTTGCAGTGATTACTCATTGTGGTTTTATTTTGCACTCTCCTAACAGCTAATGATTTTGAACATGTTCCCACATGCTTATCAGCCATTCATATATCCTCTTCAATGAAATGTCTATTCATATATGTGCTCATTTTCTAACTGCATTGTCTGGGGACTGTTTTAACTATTGAGTTTTGAAGCGTTCTTTATATATCCTAGATGCAGAACCTCTGTCAGATATGCAATTTGTAAGTATTTTCTTCTTTTTTATACCTTGTCTTTTAACCCCCTTAACTAAGTTGTTGATAGAACAAAAGGTTTTAATTTTGCTAAGTTCAAACTTATCAATTTTTTCATATTCATGTCCTATTCATTCATTTCATTTCATGCTGTATTTCTGGTGTTAAATATGAATAGTTCATCTGCTTTGCCAATCTCTGTCTTTTAATTAGTGTTTTTTGACCATTTACATTTAAGGCAGCTATTCATATGTTAGAGATTAAGTCCACCAGTTTATAAGTTTTGTTTGTTTCTTTATTTCTTATTCCTGGGTTTCTATTTTTTTTTGTCTACTTGTGGAATAACTTTAGCAAATTTTAGAATTTTAGCAATATTTTTATTTTTTTTTTATTTTTTTTTTAAAGATTTTATTTATTTATTTGACAGAGATAGAAACAGCCAGCGAGAGAGGGAACACAAGCAGGGGGAATGGGAGAGGAAGAAGCAGGCTCATAGCAGAAGAGCCTGATGTGGGGCTCGATCCCATAACACCGGGATCACGCCCTGAGCCGAAGGCAGACGCTTAACCGCTGCGCCACCCAGGCGCCCCTTAGCAATATTTTTAAAGATTTTTATTTATCAGAGAGAGAGAGCACAAACAGGGGGAGCAGCAGGCAGAGGGAGAAGCAGCCTCCCGCTAAACAGGGAGCCCAATGCGGGACTTGATCCCAGGACCCTGGGATCATGACCTGAGCCGAAGGCAGATGCTTAACAGACTGAGCCACCCATGTGTCCCTTTACTTAATTTTTAATAGTATTTTTGAGTGTATCCCTTTGTATAGTTTTCTGAATTATTGTGATATAAGTTTAAATTTTTTAAAGGGTCACAGGCCGCTGTGTCTAGAATGGGTTTGAAAGTAAAAAAATAATGAAGAGAAACCAGTGGAAATGGTATTGAGGTTATTACACTAGTTTATAATGGCTACTTTAAGTGTTGCCCCAATTGGTGTGGTCTCCAGAAAAACACACGTTTTTCTATCGGGGTGAAATACTATTTCTCACCTCTTTCACCTACACTTTTTCTCATCTTTTATTTTGTCACTTTCATCTAGAAGCCTATTTATTCTTAAGATTGGATTTCTGTGTTGCCCCAGTGTTTGCCCATATAACCCCTAACACCTCCAATTATACAACTAACTACATGCATTCTTAATTGCTTATTTACTTGTCTGTTCTTATTATTATACTATAAACTCCTTGAGAGCAGAAAAATATCTTTTCCTTGCTGGGAATTAATCCCTCACAGAGTGTCTGGGACATATGAAGCTGTCAAATCATATATATTGACTGAATAAATTTTATGAGATATATTTGAGGTCATAACAGGGCAAACTGTCTTCCAAAACATGGTCAGTTTATTCCCATAGATGTTATCGAAGTGTTTAATGTAGTATATGACCAATTTTAAAGGTTACTAACTCAAAACCACACAGTTTAAGTTTCCTTTGCGTATATTCCTTTAGAATTGGGTTATAAACAATAAAAGAAATATTAATTAGTATGTTTATTATACATGAAAGTACTCAGTGTGCTAATGCAAGATTTTTTTTTAAAA
>NW_023227648.1:6006-6628 GCF_002007445.2 Ailuropoda melanoleuca
GATCTATATGGAAAGTGAATAGTGGGATGTGAAACTGGAAGAAGAAAGACCTTCTAGAAAGCTGCTATAGTTGTCCATATGGCCTAAGGATGTGGCAATGAGACATCAGAGAAATGGACAGAATCAAGAGATTTTGAAGGGATATAATCAACAGGTCTTTTTGATGGACTGGGTATTGGGGTAAAGGAGAGAACAGGGTCAAGGATAATGCCCATGAATCAGGTAAAATTACAGGAAGAAGTTGGTAATTTAGCCAAGAGGGTTAAACTTGACTAGGACATATGCAGATAATTGGAAGGTTGTTTCAGGACATTAGCGGCATGTGAGCCAAGACAATGAAAAGGAGAATGGTTTGAATGTAGTTAACACTGAACCCAGGCTGGAGGATATAATAGTAGTATGGGCAAATAGCAAAAACAGGGCTTCTAGGGAACCCCGAAGAGATAACAGCAGATGGAACTTATGCCATGAAAGAAATGATTAAGAATTGTCAGAAATAGGGGCACCTGGGTTGCGCAGTCGTTAAGCATCTACCTTCAGCTCAGGGCGTGATCCCAGGGTCCTGGGATTGAGCCCCACATCAGGCTCCGTGCTCCGCTGGGAGCCTGTTTCTTCCTCTCCC
>NW_023227649.1:0-797 GCF_002007445.2 Ailuropoda melanoleuca
ATATATTTCTTAAAGTTAAATAATACTATAAGATGTTTATAATTCCTGAGGCTCTATGAAGTTAAGTGGAACTAAAGAGTAACAGAGATATTAAATGCTGTAATTTCAGGGGTGGAATAATAGGATGGATTAGTCTATGAAAATTCTTGGAAGGGAGGAATTATGAAACTAGATTATTAAGACTATGTAGTATTTTAAAACAAGAATAGAGACTATTCAGGATAAAATACAAGGTGTAGGGAGAAACTGCCAGGCTAAAAGTGTGCACAGTGCCCTGAGGAAACAGTGAAAGGGTCATTTGACTGTATCAGAAGGTATATACAATGGGATCAAAGGGAGAGAAAGCCCAAGTTTAGATTGTGCAATATCTTAAGAATAAAACTATAGGATTTATTCTTAATTCTTCCAACATAATGGAATTAGTAAAGACTTTTGAGATATGAGATGACAACATAAATTTTAGGTAGCTTGAATGGTTAAGATGAACCCTTATTTGCATCAGATTAACAAAGGTTTACCTGCAAGTAGAGGCCTAACATAGTGTTAAGAAAGATGTTTTTTGGTGTCAGGTTGACTTGAGATCAGGAAGTTGCTCTGCCACTTAGTTGTTGTATGATCCTAGAAAGATATGTAATCTTTATAAGGCCTTACTTTTTTCATCCACAAAGTGGAAGACAATAGTAATATCTACCTTGTTGAATTGTATATTAAGCAAAAAGATAGATTTTACAATCTCAATAAAATATGTGAACATAGTCTTATTAACTGTCACCTCGTTATCATCACCACCACCATCA
>NW_023227650.1:0-797 GCF_002007445.2 Ailuropoda melanoleuca
ACATAACAGTTACCATCGTCATATAAGCATATATGTTCAGAAGTGCTATTTTTCAAATCAAGTTAAACCTAAATGAATTACAGAAAGAAAGCCCACCAGGGAAAAATTAAACAATATTTGGAATAAAATCATTTGGCCTAATTTTCATAACCACAGATTTCAAAGAATACCACCATCCATGCCAGGTATGCCAGACAATCCCATTGTCTGTTTTAGCCGTGTAGGGGCCAGTGTAGTATAAACCATTCAGGTTTGCGGAGTGACACCTAGTGGGGAGAAAAATAAACACAAAACAGTCAGACTAGAAAAGTCGCCTTCCTAAAACCTTTTATTGGCTAGCAAACGATAAAAAAACATTTTGACTATGAATCCTGCCATTTTTCAGACAAGGGAATATTGATTAATTTCCAAAAGCCAGGAGATTTCTACAACAGATGGGTTTTTTCAACTGATGGATTTTAGTGCCATAACAAATCTTAGGATACAACCCAGGTCACCTGACGGGGTCCTGTAAAAGAAGCATTTCTGTTCTTAATCGCTTTTACACAGAGAAAGGGAAAACAAGCAAACAAAAATGCGACCTTGTAACCTTCAGCCTTTGCAAGTGTGGTATGGGTTCACAAACCCAGGTGTGGCAGGGCGCTCTCTTGCCAGCTTCCCTGGGTAATTTACACTTACGTGTTCATCCATCTGCTGCCAAGACATAGCTTTTGTACTGCAAACTCCCTTCCTCCCCCTTTAAAAATCACCAACATGTCCATTATTTTAACCTCAAGGGAAGGAAAACAAAACCTACA
>NW_023227653.1:0-797 GCF_002007445.2 Ailuropoda melanoleuca
TTTGTCAAGTAAAAGTTAAGGTTTCCTGGTAGCTTTCCTCTAAGTGGTGACTCAGATCCTGTTGTCTTCTATCACGTCTCTGTCATATCAGAATCCTTTTCCCATCCACAAAACTGGGAAGAGGGATAATGGGCCAAAGAGTTTTCAATGGCTTGAGAATTCAGACCTAGAAATAGCCTACATCATTTCTTCCCACATTTACTTGACCATAACTAATGCTTGCTCCTAACTAACAGCAAAGAAAATTGGGAAATCTAGCTTTCTTCATGCCTAGGGAAAGGACATAAAATTGATGAGAGATTCAGCCAGTGTCTGTCATAGTCAAACCTTCTGGTCAATAAATATCTGTCTCAATATTCCTTCCACACATATGAAAATTCTCATTCTCGCAGCATAACAGAACACAGTCTCCACTCAGTCACTGACTCTGGTTAAATTTCTGGAATCAGTGCGTGAGGCCCAGCCATCTCTGTCATCTTTGGATGTAGTTTGTGATGATCCTGTAAACTTTGGACTAAAAGGATAAGTTATCTTCTCCCCTCCCACGTAAATGAACACACCACATAGAGTAGTGAAACAGGGACAGGATATGAGCAGTATATACTCCCATTTGGACAGGTGAAGAATGAAAAATTAACCATTCTCACTGGTCTGAACAATTCTGCAATGTTGCTGGGCAGACACAGTGAAAATCTCCACCCTAGGTTTTAGGATTCTTGCTCTCTGGGACACACCTCTTGCCCATGGTTCTACATGGACTTTGCGCTCCTCCCTTTGGTAGGCTTTTTATTCTTTTT
>NW_023227654.1:0-797 GCF_002007445.2 Ailuropoda melanoleuca
CCCAGAACGCCGGGATCATGCCCTGAGCCGAAGGCAGACGCTTAACCGCTGTGCCACCCAGGCGCCCCTGTATGATTTGTGTTCTTTTACGATTATTCTACAATTTATATATCCATTCTACTGGATATTGGAATTTCCAGAGTTTTTGCTATTGGCAATAGATCTGCCATGAACACCATGTATCCGTATCTTATTGTGGTTTTTAAATTTATATTTCTCTGAAGACTAATACTGTTGAAAAAGGTTTTACAAACTTATTGGCCACTTTGATATTCTGTTTTGCAAAATGTTTGAGATTTTGCTCATTTAAAAATTACATTGCCCAGGGCTGCCTGGCTGGCTTAGTAGGAAGAGTGTGCGACTCTTGATCTGGGGGCTGTGAATTGGACCCCCACGTTGGGTGTAGAGTTACTTAAAAATAAAATCTTTAAAAAATTACATTGCCTGGGTTTATCTCAGTGATTTGTGGAAGTTTTGTGTCTTCATATATTCTGGATATGAGTCCTTTGTCAAATATATGCATTGCAAATGTTTTCTCCCACTTTGTGGTTTGCCTTTTCACCCTCTCAAGTTTTCATCAACAAAATTCTTTTTAAAGATATTTTCCTTTATGATTAGTGGTTTTTGTGCCTTATTCAAGAAAATTCTTACCCACCTGCAGGTTGTAAAGATAGCCTTCTATATTAACTTCTGAAGTTTTCTTTGGGAGAAGATTTTATTTTTAAAAGATTTTATTTATTTGACAGTGAGAGAGAGAGAGAGAGAGAGCGCGCGCACAAGCACCAGCACGAGCTGGC
>NW_023227655.1:0-797 GCF_002007445.2 Ailuropoda melanoleuca
AAACCACACTGCCATCTTAGGATGGGTTATACCCCTGCCTTCTGAAAATGGGCATTTCGGTTAATATTAAAATAAGTGAAAATATATAAAAATAGAGTAAAATACAATAAGAAGGGAAGAGGAGGAGGGAAAGATAATAAGGAGTGAGGGAGGATAAAGGGAGGAGTGAGGAAGGATAATACTACTTAAAATTCACAAAGAATTTGTCAGTCTTCTAGACAACATACAGACTCTCAGCCTGAGTCAAGATGGTGGGCTGGAAGAGGAAGACATGAATAATAAGAGTATGTGTTATATTTATTAGAAAACAATTAACTCATGGGGATTGTAGAATAGGGGCTATGAAAAGGTTAAAAAAATCTGGCTGTAGAGGATGTCCTATTCGAAGGAATCTTGAGGTTGGATTCTCTTGCTTCTCTGAGAGAGTCTTCTCTTTTGTGCCGGCTGATGGAGGCTCTCAGTGGCCTCGGGGTGTAGTCTCCTGAGAAGTGAGGAGAGGATTTGCTGCCTTAGCCAGCGGAAGACCCACCTGAAGTTCACACAGGAGAGGGCCTGTGTTCTAGAATGAGTGTCCTCCTCCTGTGGCTGACCCGATGAGACCGAGGAGGTCCCTACAGTGCTTGTCTTTTGGCTGCCAGTCGTCTGGCTTGTCATCTGCCGAGAAAATGAAGGAGTTAAATATGTATAACCTGGACAGCAGTGGGGCCCCTATTTACCCACTTATGGAATTCAAATCCTTTTATCCAAAATAATCCAACTGTAAATGTGAAATTTTAATACTTAAACACACATGGGGC
>NW_023227656.1:0-797 GCF_002007445.2 Ailuropoda melanoleuca
GTTTGAATTGTCATTTAATTTACAATGTATCTGTAAATTCGGACTCAAGAATTATCATTTTCTGTGTTTGTTTTCCTCTAGATCCTCCTGTCTCATGATCCGCTACTGTGAGCACAGAGACATTATGAACTCGCTTGTCCCTTTTTTCGAGAATTACTGTCGCCTCAAAAGTTCTTCCTCTAACACAGATATATAGATCCTGTATTTTCTGTGTACACTTACACAGGGTCTCTTAAAACAACAAAATGGGACTTTGTCGCGATTTCCTGCTCTTAATCCTGTGGGCTAGAGTACATCGTCATTCAAATTCAAAACGCACAGCTTCATCCGCCCTGTTTTCACTTGGGTTCGCAACAAGCCGTTCTAAATGAGAGAGCAGAATCTTCTAACCTTTCATATTGTGCGTAGCTACTGACACTGCTCGTCTTACAGTCTCTTCTTGGAGGGAGCAAACAATGCTTGTCTCTTCCATGTGTATACTCAGGGCTACGATTCCAGATGTAGTTTGCTAAACTTTCTCTGATGATTTCAAGGACTTGGACCATTTTGCCATTTTACTTGTATTACGATGACTCAGGTAGATATGTTTATACGCATAATATATATCAGAATTCTGTACAAGTAACTGTACGAACTGTAAGATTTGGGTTACAGAGATTTCACTGATGTCTTGAGCTGTGACTTCTTTGTAAATTCAGTTATATCATGCTACCACAGGCTCAGACAAGAGCATTAGACAAAGACAAAACCATTAGCTGCCTGTTGTGATACTAGCAGTTCCAAGGGAGAAGCACTAA
>NW_023227657.1:0-1194 GCF_002007445.2 Ailuropoda melanoleuca
AGACCCTAACCGAGACAGGACAGAGACTGCTCCAAACCACACCTCCCCCAAGGAGCCCCCACTGGAGAACAAAATCTCTGAGTCCCCAGCAGAGGTATCTTTCCATGCTCACCATCATCCCCAGAAATAACCGTTGAATTCAGTGTGGGGCATGGAGAATAAGAAGGTATACTGTGGCGGGATTCATTTCATACCAAACAACTTTAAATAAAGACAGAGAAGGTAGTTTAACTGAATTTCTAAATTCTTTATTAATGAGATTGTAATCATATCAGAAGAATTACTTTACTTCAATATAAATCATTTCACTGTTCTCTATAAGCAGAAATTCAATTTGATTCAACATTTTGAGTGATATTACAGATGAAATATAACAGTGGAAACACAGAAATGAGGGGAACATGGATCGCGATGTAAAACTAACTTGTTGAACAGAAGAGGAAATAGGAATTTTTGTAAAAATCAGAAGGAACCAGGAAAGGAATACATTGCAACCTGGCCTTGAGGCTATCTCTACTGTGCCTTAAAATGTTATTTTCTGTTTTCAGTAATATGCACAATCCANGTTCAGTAATATGCACAATCCAGTCACTAATCAATTATGTTAGAACAAAAATCATGGAGTTAGAAAGTTTTCTGCAGTCTTCCTCCCTACTTCACCCTTAACCTTTTCTATTTCTCTTTCTCGTTAATTTGGGAAATCATCAAGGGATGTGGGTGGAGTAAGAGCCAACAGTAAGCACTTTTGCTCCTGATCTCACCCATCCCTGGAGAGCTCAGCCCCCAACGCAGTGGGCTGTCAGGAAGAGTAAATTGTCCCCTCTGATGCCATAGTCCGCCATGGTCTTCCCATCTTCCAGCCTCTTGCCATTGCAAGTCACAACCTGATTCCCAGGCATGATAGCGGTCTTGGTCTCTATCATCTGTTTCACCTGGGCCCCTGAGCAGGACCCTCTGCCCCTCATTGTGTAACTCCACCAGAACCGAGGGCAGCTCCTCATCCCTGGGCTTCACCACCTTCAGAGTGAGGTGCATGGTCGTCTGCTTGTCAATGCCGTAAGACAACAGCTTCCTCTGGGGCTTTAGGGTCTTGGAGCCCAGCAAAAGGACCTGGTCCTGCACAGGAATCTTGGTCTTAGCCCGGACATGTTCACTGATCTTCTTCACTCTGTCCTCCAAGTAGCAGTGAAGGTC
>NW_023227658.1:0-798 GCF_002007445.2 Ailuropoda melanoleuca
AAAAAAAATATTTCTTCAGCTTCATCACTATTAATTTTGTTTATTGTGAGTACACAGATAACAGTAAATTGTGCACTAATAAATATCTGAGTCATCACCGCTTTTGATCAATATTTTTGCAATAACTAGACTTTATGATAGTATGCACTGTAATTATCCTCCACTGTTATTCTTACATGTTTTTATATCTAGCTGTGTGTGTATATATACATATACATACACATATACATATACATACTACCTGCCAACCCCTAGTTTGCTTATAAGTTTATACTTTATTGGGTGTATTTGCTAAAAAATTGTGCTTTTTAAATAACTTTAATATGTGGTCAATTTCAATGTCTACGTAGTTTACGAACACTGTGACCTAATAGAACATCACATAACTAAGTTTTCTTTTTCTTTTATGAAGTAAATAATATGGAATGCCCATGTGTTACTAGAAACAATTTAATTTTTCCCCTTTTAATCAGAAAGTCATTAAAAATAAAGTAGAAATATGTTGAGTAAAGGATAACGCACTCCCTGGCTCTGTGGATCCCGGTCAAATGTTTGCTGGCTGTTCCTTTGGATAATAGTCCTATTGGATTTAGTGATGTGTTTTAACACTATGTTTTGTGCTATACAGACATTCTCCAAATAAAATAGCATTCCACTTACACTCCAAAAAAGAAGACCAATTCTCCTGGCGTTGAAAATACAGGAAGGTCGGCACCATGTTCAGGACTCAACATCAAGTAAGCTTTGATGAGCAAGACTCAGACTTCAAACTTAACTTCCATTAAGACAAATGAAAGA
>NW_023227659.1:0-544 GCF_002007445.2 Ailuropoda melanoleuca
AAATCATGGCAGCCTTTGAAACACACACGCAGATCCATACCCAAGTCGTCTTCTTGCTGACACCTGAGGATGTGCAATTTGTTACCACCATTAGCTAAAAGGGCAGGGTGAGCTGGCTGAAAACACCAGGACATCTGGGCTCTGGAGAAGGCCGAGGCAGGGAGGTTTTAGCTCCTTTTCATAGGCATGCATGGAACACTGCGGAAGGCCACACTGCCTTTGCTATGAAGAAATCGTACTACAAAGCAGGCAGTGCAAGGCCATGTTCCTGCCATGCTTCACCCTCCTTTCTACACAATGCCTAAGCCCGCTCATTTATTCCCATCTTATTCAGTTCCCTCAAGCTGATACCAAGAACCCCAAAATATCCAGCTCCGAAGTTAATGCACATTTACAATCAAGAAGAATTTCCTTTCACTGAATGGGGAATGAGAAGCAGGCAAGGAGAAAGGAGGTAATTTAAGTTGCTCTACAGTTGGGAGTGAGGGGAGTAATTCTTGCTTATGTCAGCAGCTTGCTGAGTCCCACCAGCATTCCTACCCCC
>NW_023227660.1:0-798 GCF_002007445.2 Ailuropoda melanoleuca
AAAAAATAATCAAACTCAGAAAATAGGCAAGGTATATCCTTTCATCACAAGAATGTAACACTGGAAAATATGTTAAGAAGAAATCCATTAACTCCCTAAGAAAACATTATTTTGAGTTGCTCAAAGAACACAAGAGTGAAACCCTTAACACCAGATTTTTTTCATAAGTCAATAATGTTAAAAATAACATAGTCAAACTTAATACATGTGGCAAAAGATAGTGTTAAATGATAAATTTACAACCTTGGGTGCTGTAAGGAAATAAATTGAGCTACTCCTTTAATTTAAATAATTAGTAAAATACACCTTAAGGTTATATGAAGCAGAATATAATAAATACTAAAGCAGAAAACAATGGATCAAAAATAGGAAGAAATAAAAGGTATTAGCACAAAAGCTAGCTCTTTGGGGAACAACAAAAGATAATTCCAGGGAAATCCAATAAAAAAAGACTGAAAACAAACCAACCCCCAGATGACTGGAAAGAGAAAAGGATACAGTAACCGAAACAAAATGAACATGAGTAAGAAGTGATTTATTACTACTGCTTTAGGACCAAACTGCCTTTACACTCTTTTCTTTCTCTTCTTGATGAGCAATTAGGAGGGACAACCGGGGGCTGCTCTCGTCTTTGTTTTCATCTTCTTATTGATTCGATTACAAGATAATGTAGCTAAGGGCACCTTATTCTTTGGATAGTCATTGGAATACTGGGAGGTATTATGAATATTTAAAGACCTGATTGTGAGTCACTTCCCTGTTATGGACAATGCCCTTGGAACAGAGCCCTGGGCCAGG
>NW_023227661.1:0-798 GCF_002007445.2 Ailuropoda melanoleuca
AAAAATGGCTAGGATGGAATATCTAAAAATTCAAAGGAATTAACTGAAAGTCCAATAGGTTTATAGAAGGGTTCAGTTAAGTGGCTATATTAAAAATAACTTTAGAAAAACATGGCATCTTTATATAGTAGCAACAACTAGGTAGGAAGAATAATATTAAAAGAAAACCTGACAAATGACACTGGGCTGAGAGGTAGCCCTTGTTGGAGCTGTTGTGCTGATGTGTGATCTTTACTTAAATAGTAAATACAGTCTCTTGCACTTGACATGTAACAGTTGATCTGATACTTGTGTTCTTTTCAATTCCCATCATTAAAGAAACACAAACAATTCATATTCACCTGGAAAAGCCAACAGTCCACATTCTATATATTGCTCCAAGTCTATATTAACATGTGTTTTCTGTTACAATACAGTCTGAAGAGACCTTCATCGTCTTGATATTCCATGAAACATCACGCTGGTCCTCTATATTGATGATGATGTGCTAATTATATCAGGTGATCAAGAAGTAGAAAATACTCTGGATATAATGCTGAAACACATATATGCAGGGAGTGGCATATAAATCTTACAAAGTTTCCAGAGCTTACCATGGCAACAAAATTTTTAGGAGTCCAGTGGTTAAAGACATCCAGAATATCCTTTCTAAGATAAAATATGTTGTATCTGGCATGTTGTACCATCTACCACTAAGAAGGAAGAATAGTAAGGACTCCTTGAATTCCTGAGAGAGCTCAAACTGCCTTAGAAATATTGCCCTGTTGGGGTGCCTGGGTGGCGCAGTCCTTAAGTGTC
>NW_023227663.1:0-798 GCF_002007445.2 Ailuropoda melanoleuca
AATAGATTTTACAGAAGCATTGTCTATTTTTCTAAAGTTAACCAAAGCACAAGAAGGTCCCTATATATATATATATACAGAGAGAGAGAGAGAGAGAGAGAGAGAGCAGTCAGTGTGAAGGTGAGTAGTACATATAAATAAGCATTCAATAATTCCTTGCTAACAAATTTTCTTATATACAGTGGCACATATCATGTTCTCCACAGGTTTGTAAATACCACCTAAAGCGAACTCAGCAGCAAGCAAAGCTGAAATCTGTCCTCAAACTCTAGCTTTCTCCACCCTAGAAGATCAAGATCAATGATTTCCTGTAGGAAAAACTTGATACCCAATACAATCTACAAGAGTTTCAAACACAAAAGACTAGCAATGTTCAAGGAAGACAGAATTTCTGGGTAGACTTGTCTGGCAACTCACAGATAATAATTAGTGTTTGGGAATCAACCATTCAAAACATTATACTTCCTTAGTATGCACACTAACATTGTAGGTGATAAGTCCCTAACTGAGCACACCAAACCCTACAGCTTAGCCACCATTTCATTATCAGGCCCGAAAAACAGAGCTCTCACAACAGAAGTACTGGCACAAACTTTACTCCTTAGGCTTTAGTTGACAAAGAATTAATGTTATAAAACTCACCATTTCTCATACCTCATGCTTCTATAATACATGGATCAATAATTATGTGGGGTTGGAAAACTGGTTAGTCATTTACATCCCATTAACTTTTTTCTTTTCCTGCTTTGACAAGTTTACCTTGGATGAAGCATTCTATCTTAACCTTAAGGTTGCTAT
>NW_023227665.1:0-798 GCF_002007445.2 Ailuropoda melanoleuca
GGACCTGGAGTTTATTATGCTAAGCAAAGTAAGTCAATCAGAGAAAGACAACTATCGTATGATTTCATTCATATGAGGAATTTAAGAACTAAAACAGATAGGGTGCCTGGGTGGCTCAGTCCCTTAAGCGTCTGCCTTCCATTCAGGTCAGGATCCCAGGGTCCTGGGATGGAGTTTGCATTGGGCTCCCTACTCCACGGGGAGTCTGCTTGTCCCTCTCCCTCTGCCCCTCACGTCCGCTTGTGCTCTCTCTTGCTCTGCACTCTCTCTCTCAAATTAATTAAAGTAAAATAAATTTTAAAAAAGAAATAGAACAGATGACCATATGGAAGGGGGGAAAAAGAGGGGAGAGGGAAACAAACCAGAAGAGACTCTTCACATTACAGAACAAAGTGAGGGTGGAGGGAGGTGGGTGTGGGATGGCCTAGATGGATGATGGGCATTAAGGAAGGCACTTGGTATAATGAGCAGTGTGTGTTGTATGTTAAGTGATGAACCACTGAATTCTACTCCCGAAACCAATATTACACTATATGTTAACTAACTAGAATTTGTATAAAACTTTAGGAAAAGGAAAAGAAAGGGAAAAGAAAGAAAATATATGAGTAAATAATAATAGTAATAAAACAACCGAAGATGTCAATAAGAACTAGTATGAATTAAGAGTAACAAAATGGAAAGTGACTTTGTCATCAAGGTATTTTTTTTAAAGATTTTTTTAATTTATTTTGACAGAGAGAGACAGCCAGCGAGAGAGGGAACACAAGCAGGGGGAGTGGGAGAGAAAGAAGCAGGCTC
>NW_023227666.1:0-798 GCF_002007445.2 Ailuropoda melanoleuca
ATATATATATATTTATGTTAATGGATACACAATATATTAAGATAAAATTAAGATACAAGTAGCAGTAATAAAAACTGGGAGTGGTGGAGCTACAAATGAGTAGAGTTTTTGTATGTGATTGAAGTTAACAGTATGAAATAAAATGTTATAACTTTAAGATCTTTTATGTAATTGCAGTGGTAACCCCAAAGAAATTATCTATAAAATACACAAGGAAGTGAGAAGGGAAGAAAGCATGTCACTGCAAAAAAATCAGTGAAACACAGAAGAAGTCAATAAGGGTAGTAGTTACTTTAAATGTGAATAGATTAACTCTCCAATCAGAAGACATAGATTGAATGAATTAGAAAAAAAACAGAATTAAACTCTATGCTATCTATAAGAGACTCAATTTAGATATAAAGATACACATAGGTTGAAAGTAGAAGGATGGGAAAAGATATTCCATGAGAATGGTAATAAAAGGCAGGAGGGTGGCTATGCTAATATGGACAAATTAGACTTTAAATCAAAAGCTTTTATAAGAGACAAAGAAGGACATTATATAATGATAAATGTGTCACTTCACCAATAAGATAATAATTATAAATATTTATGCACCAAACTTCAGAGCTCTTAAGCAAACTTTGATAAAACTGAAGAGAGAAATAGAAAGGAACATAATAGTAGCAGGTTTCAATAATGGGTAACACAACCAGACAGAAAATCAATAAGGAAATGGAAGCCTTGAACAACCCTATAGACCATCTAAACTTTACTGAACACTCCACCCAACAACAGCAGAATATACATTCTTCT
>NW_023227667.1:0-798 GCF_002007445.2 Ailuropoda melanoleuca
ATATAAATAGAAAAACATCCCATGTTTTCTTATAAGCCTTTTGGTAATACTCTCCAAAGTGACCCAGAGATTCAATGCAATTCCTGTAAAAATCACAGATAACTTATTTGTAGAAATTAACAAACTGATTTAAAATTCATGTAGGTGTGCAAGGGACCCAAAATAGCAAAACAATCAAGAAAAAAGAAGAAAGAACAAAGTAGGAGGATACATACTCCTCCATTTCAAAACATACTGCAAAGCAATGATAATCAAAACACTCTTGAGTGAGGGTGAGCATACAGATCGGTGGACTAGAAATGAAAGTCCAGAAACTACATGTAGAGTCAAGTGTTTTCCCACAAAAGTATAAAGGTCATTTAATGGATAGCCTTCAACAAATGATTCTGAGACCAACACCATATATAAAAGAATGAAGCTGGACCTTTACCTCACAGCATATATAAGAATTTACTCAAAATGGATCCAAGACCTAAAGCTAGAGCTAAACTATAGAACTAAAACTATACAACTCTCAGAAAATATAGAAATAAATCTTTACGACTTTTGATTTGACAATGAATTATTGAATATGGCAACAAAAGTTCAGCAACAAAAGATAAAATAGATAACTTGGGTTTCCAGAAGCAGACCCGCAGCACTTAGGTGAAACCCAAGGCAAGTGGGAGCATGCAAGGCCCAGAGAGAGGTCAACAGAGAGGTCAACAGCAGCACTCAAGCTCCTGGTTCTCCTACAGCAGTAGCAGTGTATACGTGAGTGGGGAGGGTGCAACAGGCACCTTGTGAAGTGACTGTGGC
>NW_023227668.1:0-798 GCF_002007445.2 Ailuropoda melanoleuca
TTCTTTTGTTGCCTGGGAGCCTGAGACTCCACTGACATCACTCTCTGGGCACGGGCAGCTGCTGAACTCACTCAGACCTGGGTCCCCGGCTCTGAGCCCAGTACTTCCCTCGTGGGGTGGCAACCTCCCACAGAGGGACCTTTTGCTTGCTCAACTTCTTCCGCGGATTCTGATGGCCTCACAATGGAGCCTCTCACGTGGGTGTGTGCACAGTGAGGTCTGAGAGCACCCGATGGAGACGTAGACTCTTCTTGTTCTTGGTGTTTCCTCCCCACTCCAAGCCACCCCTTTCCAGTCACTTCCCCCACTCCTGCTACAAATGAGCCCATACAGAAGGCTCTTCAGCATTTGGGGGGACACAGTAATTGGACACTGAAGACAATGTCCATGGGTGTTTCCAGACATGGCAGCAGGGCAGGCGTGGGCTGTGGGGTGAGCAGTTCCCCCGCACTCCTGCCTCTGTTCTTTCTCTCCTATCAAGGGTGCCATGAATCTCTGAGTTGCCTCATTTTATTCCAGCTTCCCAGGTAGCCTGGAGTGAAACAAAGTCGGAGTGAATCGTGCGGAAGCTCTTGTGTTCTTAAGCAGAAACTTACCAAAGGGATAATTTTTTTTATTGATGATGTCAAATTGCCTATTCCCAGTCCATCTCTTCCCATGAAATCCCCTCTTCCCACCTTTTAGGGTCGCCTCCCACCCATGGCTTAGTTTTCTTTCATTGTTGCCTCTTTCTGATTATACTGTTTATGGATCTTCTCAAAAATTAAGGTGTGTGCCTGTTTTTGTTTGTGGGATGCA
>NW_023227669.1:0-1875 GCF_002007445.2 Ailuropoda melanoleuca
ATCCCTCATCCCTCACCCCAGGTGCTGACCTGCTTCTCTGGCTCCCACCTGCAGGAAGACACCTCCACGATTTGCTGCCTGCTCATGGCTGAGGTGGCAGGAGTCTGCTGAGCTGCTCCTGTCCCTGCAGAGCTCTAACCTGTCCCCCTAGGGCCGCTCCAGTGTCAGGCCCTTCCAAGCTTGGAATTGGCCCTTTCTGCAGCCATTTGGTGTTCGGTTTTCTCTTTCAATCTTCTGCTTATCAAAAGAATCCTCACAATTTCTCGTGTACTGGCTGGGGGCAGGAGGGAAGGGAGAAACTACGTGGTACACAGAATTTCCCTTCTTCATATAATCCTACATTATATTTTAAGTACTTGTGTTACATTATTGGTCATTTTCAATATTTAGTTAGTGGAAAGAATATGCACATGTGCATTTTTGTTTCTGGGTTTTGCACAGGCCTCTGCCATTCCGAGTTTCCCCTAGCCTGTCCTTCTCCACTTTTTAAAGGCAAAATTCAGCATTTTACATTTATTTCTGTTGAATTCCATCTTGTGGTTTGGGCCCTATATTCTTGCCTGTCAAATCTCTCTGAATATTGCTGAGCACATTTATCATATTAACTCTCTCTCCCAACTCTGTGACCTGCAGATCTGATAAGATTCTCCTTTACATCTTCCTTCACTATCATTGCCAAAAACTGTTGAACACAACAGGGCCCAGAAACGAGCTCTTTGGTTTTACCACTTGAGACCTTGCCCAAGGTTTNCTTTTACCACGTGAGACCTTGCCCAAGGTTTATTTACTTATTCAGTAAACCTTTATGAAGATAGAGCTGTTGTCAGTACTCTTCAGGTGATGCTGGTCAACAACTCGCAAGTTCACCTGTCGGGAAAAATAGTCGATCCAAATTCTATTATCTTATCCTCAAGGTTATCATAGAGAATTAGTCAGAAGCTAAAATCAGGATGTACCATTTGTTAATCCTAGCAGATTAGCGTGTAATTGTCTCAGTGTTTCCTGATTGCTCTGATATGCCGGTTTGTCTCCCCAGCCGGAGTATGAGCTGCTCGGGGGAGGGTATTGATGTCATTTCCGNGTGTCATTTCCGGGGGGGCTTTATAGTTACGCATACGCTGATTCTGACATGGAAGCCATTGTGTTCAAGACTACAAATGCTAATTCACCAGACCACCGTGGAAGAGATAACTGTGATTCTGACTTCATAGATGAGGAGACGCATAANAGACATGTAAGTGACCCAGCTGGATGTGGTGGACTTTATCTGACCAACTCCAAGCCCAGACCCTCTGTGGTGCACATGATCCCTCCCCGGATGTGGCCCACCCATTCCACTATTTGGGAATAGGCTCAGAAAACTCCAGCCTCTGCAATTCCACCTGACAGGAAGTGAGGTAAAATGAGTGAGGTGATCCCTAGCAGGGGGTCACCCACCCTAAAAGTTGAATTGAACTGGGCTGCTGGAGTGGCTGGGTCCTTCCCACACCTCATCAGTAGACACCAAGCCAAATTTAACCAAATGCACGCGATCTCATTCATTGGACTTGTCCACCGTGAATATTGNACAATCTCATTCATTGGACTTGTCCACCATGAATATTGGTGCCATGACAGAGGAGGGGATTTCTCGTCTGAGAGCAAGAATTGGCCATGTGTTTTTACCTGGACTATCCTGGGGGAAGGCATAGCCTGGTGCTACTGACAAGTCCCTGTTTTCAGAACAGACGCAACCCTGGAGTGAACATGAGTTCATCATGCTTTTCCATGTTGATGAACGTGTAGCTGAGATGATGCTTCTCAGAGTGTATGACGAAGAACACCAGCCCTGTGAGTTGCTCCATAAAGCAAGGATTCTGTGATCAAACAAGTTAG
>NW_023227670.1:0-173 GCF_002007445.2 Ailuropoda melanoleuca
ACCCTATGATTCAGCAATTGCACTACTGGGTATTTACCCCAAAGATACAGACGCAGTGAAGAGAAGGGCCACATACACCCCAATGTTCATAGCGGCATTGTCCACAATAGCTAAATTGTGGAAGGAGCCGAGATGCCCTTCAACAGACAAATGGATAAAGAAGATGTGGTCCA
>NW_023227670.1:472-2062 GCF_002007445.2 Ailuropoda melanoleuca
TATTGCATGGTGCACTGGGTGTTATACGCAAGTAATGAATCATGGAACTTTACATCAAAAACTTGGGATGTACTGTATGGTGACTAACATAACATATTAAAAAATTTTTATAAAAAAAAAGAATTTGCATTTGAACAAGAAACCCTTTCTCTAGGTTATTGGCGTTTATTAGTTTTAGCACACAAATTCTGATGTGATGAGCACTGAATGTCATACATAACTAATGAATCCTTGAATACTATATCAAAAACTAATGATGTACTATATGCTGGCTAATTGAATTTAAATAAAAAAATAAAAATTAAACTTAAAAAAAATAAAAATAAACTCTTGACACCAAATAAGACCTAGTAGATTGTCATCCACCTCTGTCTAATCCCCAAACTTATTTTTTCCTAAAGGTTAATTGAAGTTTTACCTCTAAGAATGATTCTTGCCCAGTCTAATATTAGAAAAAACAGCAAGCCTTGAACTCTGAGTTCTTACAAACTGACATTCCAAANGCTCTTGACACAAAATAAGACCGAGTAGATTGTCATCCACCTCTGTCTAATCCCCAAACTTAAATTTTTTCCTAAAGGTTAATTGAAGTTTTACCTCTAAATGATTCTTGCCCAGTCTAATATTAGAAAAAACAGCAAGCCTTGAACTCTGAGTTCTTACAAACTGACATTCCAAACTCCATGCTGGTAGTGAGGCCATGGAAATTGGACTTGTTTCTGTGAAGAACAAGGAAGAACAAGGAACACATTCTGGAAGAGCATCTGTTCTCTTATCACCTTGCCCTCTTGTTTGTCCTTTGCTTTGCTTTTTTGCAGATTTGGTTGTAATCCAAAGTATAATTTAACTTTGTCCAATTTGTTATTCTAGCCTATATTTGAATCTGAACCAGTCTATAGTCAGAGCCAGCTCAGGATCACTCTTCATTTTTTTTTTCTTTTCTTCTATATTTTTTTTTCTATTAACACCTAAACCCTTAGCACTATGCAATGTGTATGCTCAGTTCTCAATACTGAAATTGTTCACAATGAAATCCAGTGCTGAGAAAGAAAGGAAAAAAAGGCATACTCATTTGTGATCTTGTATTAAGCAACTTCAATACAGTAAAATGTTAGGTACTAACATAACTATCATTGTTGTTATCACTATTATATTACGACTATAATTTAAGACTGAGATATAATCATCTTTTTAAGAAAAAAGGGTGAGAGCTGACTTTCCATTCCATATTGATATGTCAGGGCCAAGACTAATGATCTGTTAACAATGATCTGGATCTCATAGTGCATAAGCTTTTTTTGAAAAGCCTATGATTTATTTCACCTGGATTATCTTGGCAAGAGGTAGGGGTGAGTCATCTCATTATAGCTATATAATGGTAGCCACAGCCTGCTTGTAAGGGTAATATAACCACAGAAGAGATGCCCTACCTTTTTAGAAAAAGCACAAATTAGAATTAGGCATGACTTTATTAAGAATGCTTTGAAACTCACAAGTGTGCAATATACTTAAGGATAGCCCAGCTGTTAAAAACATTAAATGCTACCACATTCAATGCAATTTACATAGTGGTAACCTCACTCTTCAGAC
>NW_023227671.1:0-798 GCF_002007445.2 Ailuropoda melanoleuca
ACGTATTGCATGGTGCACTGGGTGTTATATGCAACTAATGAATTATCGAACTTTACATAAAAAACCAGGGATGTACTGTATGGTGACTAACATAATATGATAGAAAATATTTATAAATAAATAAATAGGAGAGAAAGACAGACAGACAGACAGACTTGGCAGCCAGGATTGAGTGTCACTGCTTAAAACCACCGCAGTCTGATGAAGTGTTTGAGTCTTGCAGATTTCCCGGCCGGACCATACTGGTCCCGTTCCATCTGGTCTGTGGGCCCAATTTTCCCTGTTTCAGTTTAACCCCATGTGTCCCACTTGTTTTCTCAGTGATGATATAAAAAGGTGGCGACTTCTACTGGAATATTGCACACCTTCCTGGCCTCTAGGCCATGTGGTCATGTGTACTACTGTGGCTTCCTTGCCTAGCAGGTGCTAAGAAGAGAAGGGAGCCCAGCGATTGCTTTGGGCTTTGAAGCAGGACCTTTCTCTTCCTCCCTCGCGTCTCTAGGCCAAGTATCATTTCAGTCAAGCTCCTGGTGTGCAGTGTCAGCATGAAAACAGCAGAACCTGAAGGAAAGGGTGTCTCCTTCTTGCAAAATAGCATCTCTTCCCTGTTCCACAAAATCAACACTCCGACACTCGCAAATTAGCATTCTTGCTTTGGAAATGTGGCCATGGAATGATTTTGCATGTGCCTTTGTTGCAAAATACTTAGCAAGGTACTGTGCTGTTTGCTGAGGATGCAAAATCAAATAAGCAACGGTCCCTACCTACCCTGGGACTCAGGGTGGAGTGGAGGAGGTG
>NW_023227673.1:0-798 GCF_002007445.2 Ailuropoda melanoleuca
ATATATATATATATATATATATACACACATATATACACACACATATATTATTGTATTAATCTATTAACATATTACTATAATAATATATCAGTTACATAGTATACATATTTATAATAATGTAATGATATAATATTAGTTAATAATATGTATATGTTATTAATGTATTTATCCCCTGGATAGTCTCCTAAACCAGGTAATTAATACTCACTGAAATAAAACTACCTTTAGTCTCTCCAAATTTCCACTGACTTCTTATTTTTTCTTAATAATGCTTCAGGTGATTTTTGAAGTGTGGGGAGGATTCAGCGTAGGGACACAGAAAGGCAGCCCAGAAAGGGGACATAACACAGAAAATAGCACAAAATGTGCCTCAATGGTCAGAGACTCAAATCTATATATATGTTTATTATCTCATTATAAGAAATAGTTCTTTTCCCATGTTGGTTCTTCTGAAGACCGCATCAGTCTTTATCCTGTCATAGAAATACATTATTTCACCCAGTTGTCTCTCTCTCTCCGTCTCTCTATCTCTGTCTGTCTCTCTGCGCCTTCTTTCCCCAAAAGGTAAAATTAAGAAACTCCCGTTATTGCCAAGAGGGTAAGGAGGGGAAAATAATGTAAGGCCGATAAGATCATCTCCAAATACAACAGACTGCCCTGGTTGCAACCTGACATTTTCAGATTGATCCAGGGTGGGGGAAGGGAAAGTGATATTAAGTGAGGATTTGGTTTGAAATTCTGTAAATGCCACTTGAATTTTGCCAGCTGTCAAAATCTCATCTGTTAGTGACACCGAAT
>NW_023227674.1:0-798 GCF_002007445.2 Ailuropoda melanoleuca
AAAAAAAAAAAAAAAAAAAAAAAAAAAAAAAAAAAAGAAAAAGGGCTTTAAATACCTATCAACCAGGGAAGCCTGGGTAGCTCAGTCGGTCCTGGGGTCCTGGGGTCCTGGGATCGAGTCCTGTATCAGGCTCCTTGCTTGGCAGGGAGCCTGCTTCTCCCCCTGCCTGCTGCTCCCCCTGTTTGTGTTCTCTCTCTGACAAATAAATTAAATTTTTTAAAAATCTATCAACCAATGGGATTTCAGTGCAAACAGAAAAGGCATTTTTAGAAATTATAAGATAGCTAGGGAAATCTTAACACTGACTAAATATTTGATATTAAGGAATTACTACTACCATTTTTGGTGTGATTATGGTATAGTGATGATTTTTTTTAAAGTCTTAACCTTTTAGAGACATACATTGAAATATTTATAAATGAAATAATATGATATCTGGGATTTCCTTTAAAATAATCCCAGAGTGGGGGAACCAGGTATCCTGGCAACCTCAGGATGAACGGGCAGAATAAATACAAGCCAGAACCATGAAAGCCAAACAGTACGGTGAAAACACCATTCAAGAACCACAGCCTGATTTAACTTTTCCAACCCAGTCTGAAGAAGTATAGGCCTGGATGAACAGACCAGTGGCTTAAAAGACAGACAAACAGGGGCGCCTGGGTAGCGCAGTCGTTAAAAAGTGTCTGCCTTCGGCTCAGGGCGTGATCCTGGCGTTCCGGGATCCAGTCCCACATCGGGCTCCTCCACTGGGAGCCTGCTTCTTCCTCTCCCACTCTCCCTGCTGTGTTCCCTCTC
>NW_023227675.1:0-798 GCF_002007445.2 Ailuropoda melanoleuca
ATCTAATAAACAAAAAATGCAAAGCTACAAATGAAAACAGAATTAGAAATGAGAAGTGCAGTATACCAAGTGATATGAGGAAGACAAACTGTAAAGAATAATACAAAGTGCAATCAATGCCAATACACCAAATCTAGCTGATTTTAAATATAATTTTAATTGTTCCAAAGAACATTACAGACTCTATATTAGCCATGATTTGTGCATTTGTGTGTGTAATTTTGAAATATATTTGAGGTATATCAATACTGAATATTTCACATTGATTTTGTGATGATTGCTAAGTTTTCATTCCAAAACTCTTAAAGTACTTGAAAAGGATAACAGATATAAAACTAAGTTAAAAATGTATCTTTATACATTCATATGTGTGGATATACATATAGTTTTATACATTAAACCTACACATAAAATTCTAAATAAAAATCTTAGAAAATTAATCTAATAGTAATTAAAAGATTGTTCTACTCCCAATTCTGAGGCTCTAACTCAGAAAAGAAATGCTATTTCAGAACCAAGATAATATTAAATATAGCAGTTTCAAGCAATAGATTTAAGTGGAAGAAGAAGAATCCAAATGTATGTGAGCAAACATTGAGTAAATGTCAGTCAGTGGTTCTAATTAAAAAAGAAACCAAACTTTTCAATAACTGGGGATCCAAACTTACAGAGAATACTCATTGTTCACTATAAGTATTTTCTTTCTTTCTCTTTCTTTCTTTTTTTCTTGTTTTCTTTCTAACATGCCAAAACATGTTAGATAAAAATGTGATAAAACAAATGACTACTCTTCAGGAT
>NW_023227676.1:0-798 GCF_002007445.2 Ailuropoda melanoleuca
GCCTTCAGCTCAGGTCATGATCCTGGTGTCCTGGGATTGAGCCCTGCATCGAGCCCTGCATCTGGCTCCCCACTCTAATGTGCATTTTTTATCTTATCCTCATAGTAAACCTTATAAGGTAGGTACTATTATGTCTATTTTACGAACGAGGAAACTAAAGGATGGAGAAGTAATCTGCTTACAACGCCACAGCTAGTAAATAATCTAGCTAGCATTTCTAACTAGAATTGGACCCCTGGGTGTCCTGGTTCTTAACTGCTATGCTGCGTCATACTGTACATACCTCATCTCATTGAGTGGAACGATGATTCCCCACTTTTTACAGTTGGAAGGACGCGTAGAGACCACTAGCGCAATCTCTTGCTTTGATAGTGAGGAAATAGTCACAGAGCGAGGACTAGCCTGCCTAAGGTCATGCTGCTAGTTAGTGACAAGAGATTAGATCTTAGGACACCAGAGTCTATGGTTCTTGTGACTAAGCAATATAAATTTATTAAATTATCACATTAAGTATGATTATGTAAGTTGGAATGATTCTGGGAAAAATACTTCAGGCTTTTAGATAACAGACTTTGTTCACTTGTCACCTAATACATCCAGTGAAGTATTGAAAAAATAGAAGCAATAAAAATGGATAGCTTCTTTTAACTATTTCTATTTTTAAACACTTTTAGCATGAATAAGGTATTTTCATGACTGATTTTTTTTAACCTAATGTCCTTGATTCCCTTAAAATTTATAGACAGAAAGTTTTGGATTTAGATTTCATCACAATTGTGTAGTCCCTTTGCCCTTTGC
>NW_023227677.1:0-798 GCF_002007445.2 Ailuropoda melanoleuca
CTGAACTAAAAAAAAAAAAAAAAAAAAGATGCTTTTTATTTGGTATTCAGATGCCACTTTTGGTGAAGTAAAATAAAAATCCAGAGTTTTCTAAATTTACATGTGGGCAGAATGAGCCCTGGGCACCTGAAAACAGATATTTCTTCTCAAAACAACTTGAGGCTTTCCACACCCACTCAGAAATTAGTAAAATGACTTACACTGAAATAGAAATCGGCACAGCCTGTTAGCCTATCCTATTATTTAGCTCTTTATGGCAAAACACGTTAGTGCTGTGTTGTTGGTTTAGTCCTAAGTTCCACTTAGACATGTTGCTGCTCTAAACCATGGGATGCCCTAGGTCCTTAATTCACGTTCGACTGGAAAGGAAGCTCAGTCTTTCCCATCCGATTCCAAAGTAATCACTACAAACACAAACTTATTTGTAGATTTATGATGAGAGATCAGCATGGCAGAAAGGTGGAAAAGTGGACATTTCCAGAAATCTATGAGACGCTAGCTCCCAGACAGGCTCGTCGTATGATCCGCAACAGCACGGACTCAACATCAGTGAGGGCAGTGGCACACCTTACTGGGTTTTTGATTCCTTTTAGATAAAAATTGTGACCTGTAATTTTTCTGAAATCCCAGAATCGACAAGGGTAGTAATAATATTCCTAGAGGCTGAGAGTCCATCTTGAAGAATCATGCACAGGGAGAAAAAAAAATCAGCATCCAGAACAACATGAAAATTAACAGAGGTGGGGCTGGCAGTCACCAATCCCAAAGAAACAAGGACGCCAGGAGACAGGCGAGCCT
>NW_023227678.1:0-798 GCF_002007445.2 Ailuropoda melanoleuca
ATTCTTCATGGTGCCACTACAACAATAATCATAATTTAAATTATAGTTTAATATCACATCATGAGCACAGACAATGTGCCAGGCACTAAGCAGCTCATTTAATCCTCATAGAAAGCCATGGGGGCAGGTGCCCATTTTCCAGGAGGGCACAGAAAGCTTTGGAAATGCCCAAGGTCACATGACTAGCACATTGTGGAACGAACCTGTCTGGCCCCTAGCCTGCGCTCCCAACCTCGCTGCCGTTGAGTAACAGACCTCACCACTGTGGCTTCTTTTAGGAAAGTGACACGGGGTGGAAAAACTAGCACTGTGCTAAGCCAGGAAGGCCTCCGGAGTGGGGGAGCCAGGCAGTCCTGGGTTTAAATTTCAGTTTCAGCACTTATCATCTCCCTGACCCTGGGCAAGAGACTGACTAATCTTTTCAAGACTCAGTCTCCTCATCAATAAAGTGGGGATATGAATGATAGTAATGCCCATCTTGTTCTGTTGCTGTGAAGGCCATGCCTGGCACATAGTAGCTGGTTAATTATTGTCAGTCTCCTTTTCTTTAAAACAGGATCCCAGCAAACTTTCAACTGCATTGAAATCATTGCAATAGATCTGGGAACTAAGGAGGCCCTAGGAGTTTGAGATAGTGTCTATCATTCACCTGAACCTCTGTTAGGTGCCTAATTACATGGATGCAGGGGTTTTGTATGTTTCTTTTTTACAAAAATACGATTTTTCAATTATAGAAAAGTCCCCCTGTGCTTTGGGCTTACTGTTGAGGTAAATAAATAAATAAATAAATAAATAAAT
>NW_023227679.1:0-798 GCF_002007445.2 Ailuropoda melanoleuca
TTTTTTACTATAGTTATATTTATAGATTTATGTTTAAGTTAACTATTTGATAAAATATAGTTCATTCTATAATATGTTTTTAGTCATTCTCGAAAGAAACTTTTAAAAGTCTTTATGAAGCCTCAAGTTCAAACAGACAAAACCCTTTAACTACTGATGACACTTGAACGAACTGGATTCCAGCTCACCACTACTGTCAATATTTTATGTGACAACTTAGCAGGCAAGATAGACAGCTCAGACTAGTGCCTGAATAAGGAGGCACCACCCTCACTACGGCATATAGTGTCCTAATGTTTGCATTATTGATTTTTTATGCTATGGCCTTCACAAAATTGCCTTATCATCTCGGCATTTTTCTTCCCTTTTACTTTTTTTTTTTTTAAGATTTTATTTATTTATTTGACAAAGAGAGAGCACAAGCAGGGGTAGCAGCAGGCAAAGGGAGAAGGGGAAGCAGGCTCCCCGCTGAGAAGGGAGCCCGATGTGGGGCTCCATCCTAGGACCCTGGGATCATGACCTGAGCCAAAGGCAGACGCTTAACAGACTGAGCCACCCAGGTGCCCTTCCCTTTTTCTTTTATGGGTGGGAAATTATAGCCATCCTCCATGTCGCAGCTTCTCATGGTCTCAGTCTTCTACAGTCTCACCACCACCCTTGCCCTAACATATTCCAAAATTTATGCCATGAGATCATATACACTGCACCTGAGCCAGTCAGCATTTTAATCCATTCAAAAACACAGTGAAAAACCAGGAAGAAAGGAAAATGAAGGGCAAAGCAAAGAAAAAGAATGAA
>NW_023227680.1:0-798 GCF_002007445.2 Ailuropoda melanoleuca
ATTTCTGCTCTTTCATTTTGTTAAGGGAGCCTTCTTAGGCTAACCATGATATTGGGGTTTTATTCTTCTTTCAATTTGATCTTCCTCCAGGTACCAATAAGACATTTATTTAGGGTGAGAGTTCTCTAAAAATTCTTTTAAATATAAAACCTTTTCCAAATCCAAAGACTGTCATCGGGCTATTGATGATTTAGGATCTCCAGAGGTATACCTGTTCCAAAATACGACGCAAGACCAATAAGCCTTTATAGGACTGAATCATGGCTACAAGAGGCATCAAAAGGAGGGTGCAGAAGATACAGCCCCAATGATCCAAAGTCACTCCTAAGAAAGCCAAAGAGAAAGAAAGCGAAGACCTTTGTTGGCACGCGCAGTAAGAATAATATTGGTGAAAACGCGTGTCTCCAGTCTCCCACAAAGTGAGAGGCCTCCAGTCCCAGACCTGCTAATCTCTCACACCAGGCAGGCCATTCTGACATGGGACTTTCCTAGCACTAATAAGGCAGCAGAGAAAAAGATGACAAGGGTGCGTTATGGGCTAAGATCCTTATTTGGACAAACTCCCCTGAGAGCTGAAACAGTCAGATGGAAGGGGATGTTCTAGTACCTTGTGTCTCAGGTTCCTAACCCGACAGCTAGTTACCTCCAGATGCAGGCCCAATGACCTGCACTCCCAGCAGGTGGAAAAACAGAGAGAATGCTCTCCTAGATCTAAGTCAAGTTCTCAGGACCCAAAACGAGACAAAAGAACCTCATCTTTTTTTTTTTTTTTTTAATTTTAAGTGACCTATAGCAAAG
>NW_023227681.1:0-2431 GCF_002007445.2 Ailuropoda melanoleuca
ATAAATGTCTACGTTAAAAAAGATCTCAAACAACCTAACTTTACACTTCAAGGAAATAGAAGAACATTAAAACTGAGCTCAAAGTTAGCAGAAGGAAGAAAATAATAAAGATTAGAACAGAAATAAATGAAATAAAGATTAAAAATACAATAGGAAATTAATAGAGAATAGAAAAATAATAAAATCAACAAAACTATTTGTTTTCTTAAAAGATAATAAAAAATTTTAAACCTTTAGCTACATTAAGAAAAAGAGAGGATCTGAATAAAATCAGAAATGAAAGAGGNAATAGAAAAATAATAAAATCAACAAAACTATTTGTTTTCTTAAAAGATAATAAAAAATTTTAAACCTTTAGCTACATTAAGAAAAAGAGAGGATTTGAATAAAATCAGAAATGAAAGAGGAGATATCACAACTGATGCTGTAGAAATAAAAATGATTATAAAATAGTAGTACGAACAATTACACACTAACAAATTGGAATACCTTGAAGAAATGGATAACTTCTGAGCAACTTACCAAGAGTAAAAATGAAGAAATACAAAATTTGAATCAGTAATCAAAAATTTCCCAAAAAAAGAAAAAGNGGGATCTGAATAAAACCAGAAATGAAAGAGGAGGTATTACAACTGATGCTGTAGAAATAAAAATGATTATAAAATAGTAGTATGAACAGTTACACACTAACAAATTGGAATACCTTGAAGAAATGGATAACTTCTGAGCAACTTACCAAGAGTAAAAATGAAGAAATACAAAATTTGAATCAGTAATCAAAAATTTCCCAAAAAAGAAAAAGGATGAGAAGGCTTCACTTCTGAATTCTACCAGATATTTAAAGGAGAACGAATTCTAATCCTTCTCAAAGTCTTCCAAAAAATTGAAGAAGGAATACCTCTAAACTTAGTTATGAGGCCAGCATGGCTCTGATACGAAAACTAGACAAAGATGCTACAAGAAAAGAAAACTGCAGGTCAATATTCCTTATGAATATTGATGCACAAAACCTCACCAAAATACAAGAAAATCAAATTCAACAGCACAGTAAAGGGACCATACACCATGACCAAGTGGAATTTATCCCAGGGATGCAGGAGTGGTTCAACATACAAAATTCAATAAATGTGATACACCACATTAATACAACAAAGGATAAAAATCACATGAGAATCTCAATAGAAGCAGAAAAAGCATGTGACAAAATTCAACACCCTTTCATAATAAAAACACTCCTTAAATTAGGAATAGAAGGAAACTACCTTAACAGAACAAAGGCCATATAAGAAAAGCCCACAGCTAATATTATATTCAATAATGAAAAACAAAGCTTCCTCTCTGATATTAGAAACGAGGCAAGGATGCCTACTCTCTTTTACTCAATGTAGTACTGGAAGAAGTAGCTAGAGCAATTAGGCAAGAAAAAGAAATATGAGGCATCTAAATCAGAAAGGAAGAAATAAAATTATCTCTGTTCATAGATCACATGATCATACATGTAGAAAACCCTAAAGATTACACACACATACAAATGGAGACTTCACAGTTCCTGATTTAAAAATGTATTACCAAGCTAGTCCTCAACACAGTATGGTACTGCCATAAAGACAGACCAGACACAGACCAATTGAACAATAGAAAGTCCAGAAGTAAATCCATGTATATATAGTCAAATAATCTTTGACAAGTGTGCCAAGAACATACAATGGGGAAAGGATCAGCTCTTCAACAAATGGTATGGGAAAAACTAAATATGCACATGCAAAATAATGAGATTTGACCCTTANTAATAAGATTTGACCCTTATTTAATGCCATACACAAAAGTCAACTCAAAATGGATGAAGGCTTACACTAAGATCTACAATTATAAAATTCCTTGAAATAAAAAACAAGTGGGGAACGCTTTGTAATATTGGTCTTGGATATGATACCAAAAGCACAGATAACAAAAACAAATGTAGGCAAGTGGGACTACATCAAACTACAGAATAGGAAAAAATATTTGGGTTAATATTCAAAATACATAAGGAACTCCTGCAACTCAATAGCAAGAAAAAAACCCACAAACACAAATAACCTGATTTTTAAATTGGACAAAGGACCCGAATAGACTTTTCTCCAAAGAAGATACACAGATGGCCAATAAGCACATGAGAAAATGCTGAACATCACTTATCAGGAGAATGCAAATCAAAAGTACAATGAGATATCACCTCAGATTTGTTAGGATGGCCATTATCAAAACAAAACAGAAAATAACAAATGTTGGTGAGGATGTGGAGAAATTGGAACCCTTGTACACTACTGGTAAGAATGTCAACTGGTACATCCACTATGGAAAACAGGATAGAGTTTCCACAAAATATTAAAAATAAAACTAACAAATGATCCAGGAATTATACTTCTGGGTGTTTATCCAAAAGAACTAA
>NW_023227682.1:0-1363 GCF_002007445.2 Ailuropoda melanoleuca
CCTTTTAATGTACTGTTGGATTCTATTAGCCAGGATCTTGTTGAGAATTTTGGCGTCCATATTCATTAGGGTAATCGTTCTGTAATTCTCCTTTTTGAGGGGGTCTTTGCCTGGTTTGGGGATCAAGGTAATACTGGCCTCATAGAATGAGTTTGGTAGCTTTCCTTCTGNGAATGAGTTTGGTAGCTTTCCTTCTGTTTCTATTTTTTGAAATAGCTTTAGGAGAATAGGTATTATTTCTTCTTTGAATGTTTGGTAGAATTCCCCAGGAAAACCGTCCTGTCCTTGAGTTTTGTTATTTGGAAGGTTGTTTGTCACTGTTTCAGTCTCTTCATAATTAATTGGCCTGTTTAAAAAATCAATTTCTTCCTGTTTCAGTCTTGGTAGTTTATAGGTTTCCAGGAAGGCCTCCATCTCTTCCAGATTGCTTAATTTATTGGCATAAAGCTGTTGATAAAAGTTTCTAATAATCCTTCCAATTTCACTGATGTTGGTTGTGACTGCTCCTTTTTCATTCATAATTTTATTAATTTGGGTCCTTTCTCTATTCTTTTGGATAAGTCTCGACAGTGTTCCATCAATTTTATGGATTCTNTTCAAAGAACCAGCTTCTAGTTCTGTTGATCTCCTCTACCGTACTCCTGGTTTCTAATTCATTGATTTCTGCTCTAATCTTGGTCAACTGCTTCCTCCTACGTGGATTAGGCCTGTCCCTCTGTTGCTGTTCCAGTTTCTTGAGGTGAGAATATAAAAACTGCATTTTAGATTTTTCTATTCTCTTGAGTGAGGTTTGGATGGCTATGTATTTTCCCCTTAGGACTGCCTTTGCAGTATCCCATAGGTTTTGGACCGTTGTGTTTTTATTCTTGTTGGTCTCCATAAATTGTTTAAATTGATTTTTGATTTCCTGGTTTATTGAATCATTCCTGAGCAGGATGGTCCTTAGTCTTCAAGTGTTTGAGTTTCTTCCAAATTTTTCCTTGTGGTTGAGTTATAATTTCAAAGCACTGTGGTCTGAAAATATGCAGGGAATAATTTCAGTCTTTTGGTATCAGTTGAGAACTGTTTTGTAACCCAGAACATGGTCTATTCTTGAGAATGTTCCATGGGCATTAGAATAGAATGAGTATTCTTTGATTCTGGGGTATAGTGTTCTATATATATCTATGAGGTTCAACTCATTGAGTATGGCATTCAAAGCTCTTGTTTCTCTGTTGGTTTTCTGCTCCGGTGCTCTCTTTATTGCTGATAGTGGAGTGTTGAGGTCCTGTACTATTAACGTATTTTTATCTATATGTCTCTTTATTCTGCTTAAGAGTTGGCTTGTGTATCTTGCTGCTCCCCTGTTGGGGGCATATATATT
>NW_023227682.1:1711-1910 GCF_002007445.2 Ailuropoda melanoleuca
GTTGGCTTGTGTATCTTGCTGCTCCCCTGTTGGGGGCATAGATATTTATAATTGTCATATCCACTTGTTGGATACATCCTTTAAGAATAATATAGCGCCCTTCTGTGTTTCTAACTATAGACTTTAGATTAAAATCCAATCTGTCTGATATGAGAATTGCTACCCCAGCTTTCTTTTGAGGTCCATTTGCATGAAAGAT
>NW_023227683.1:0-798 GCF_002007445.2 Ailuropoda melanoleuca
AGAGAGAGAGCACAAGCAGGGGGAGCGGCAGGCAGAGGGAGAGGGAGAAGCAGGCTCCCCGCTGAGCAGGGGGCCCAATGTGATTGTTGAAGGTAGACGCTTAACCAACTGAGCCACCAGGGCGCCCCTTTAATCCATCTTTAATTGATTTTTATTTATGGTATAAGGTAGAAAGCCAATCTTGTCTTTTTTATAAATGGCTGCGATATGATAAAAGTAGAGAGAAAGGGAGAAAGACAAGGAGACAGAGAGCACTCAAACAGCCTTTGTGCCTCGTTCCTGACACTGAGCTCCTAAATCCTTTGGAATTCTTAGGTGATAAGAAAGTCCTTTCTTCCAAGGAGGCCTTGGTGGTAGCTTTGGGGTGGGGACTGGCCATCAGAAAAAAAAGGCATGACTAGGGAGTTGTAACTTCCAGTCCCATCCCCCAAATTCCAGCAAAGGGAGAGGAGGTAGAGATTGAGTTAATCGCCAATGGCCAATGATAATGCCTGCATAATGGAACCTCTGTTAAAACCCTCATCAATGGGGTTTGGAGAACTTCCAGGTTAATGAACAAGTACCAGGAAGGTGACACACCTCAAGTCCACAGGGTCAGAAGATCCTGTGCTTGGAACCCTTCCAGACATCGCCCTAGGTACCTCTTCATCTGGCTGTTCATTTGTATCCTTTATAACATCCTTTACAATAAACTGGTAATCGTAAATCAAGTATTTCCCTGAGTTCTATGAGCTGTTATAGCAAATTCAGACCTGAGGAGGGGATTTCGAGAACCCCGATTTCTAGCCAACTCAGAAT
>NW_023227684.1:0-798 GCF_002007445.2 Ailuropoda melanoleuca
TAGAGATGTTCTGCCATAGAAGCCCAAAAAAATCCCAAATACTGATTTCCTCAGCTTCTCTTACTGAAGAAATCAAACTATGGGTACCCAACCTCGTATACTGATTTAAGTCTAGTTTGTATACGAGGGAACCCAAACTTGTATCCTGGTTGTATACCCATTCAAGTCTAGTTTGATTTCTTTAGTAAGAGAACCTTAGACTTAGACCAGACTAAAAACTAATTATTTTAAAAAGATAAGGGATCCATTCTTGCAAGGGAGGTATTCTGCTGGAGGTAAATGCACTGTCCATTATTGATGGTGTTACTCTTAGAATCTGTGGTCCCTCCAAGTATATTCATGAAAAACATTCTAGGACATAATTTTAGGCTTGTTTTAGCATCTCCAGCACTATCACTGTATCTTCAGTCTTCTTGGAGCTATAAAATATCCTTTTGTCATTTCCTTTTTCAGCTTAAATTAGTCCTATTTAATTTCTGTTGCTGACAGAGTGCCATGACTGATATATTAAATGAACTTCAGACACCCTTACAGGAAATGATTCACAGAAGTCAGATATTTAGACGAGAACCTAGCTCCTGCTTTAATTTAACTGAATCCAGGGATTAAAAACCAAACAACCCCCTCCCTACAATCTCAGCATTTAAAGAACTGATTCTGCAGAAGGAATGCAAATCATGTACACCAGCGTCAGTAAAGCAAGGTGAAGTGTGTCAAAAGAGAAATACAGACTATGGCTTGCCCAAGTTTTGAGTGAGAAATCACATCCCTGAGATTAGGGGTGGTTTCCAGGCAGAA
>NW_023227685.1:0-798 GCF_002007445.2 Ailuropoda melanoleuca
AGCCAAAGGAAGAAAACATGAGAACAAAAGGGGCGCCTGGGTGACTCAGTCGGTTGGGCATCTGACTCTTGGTTTTGGCTCAGGTCATTATCTCAGGGTCATGAGATCAAGCCCCATGCTGGGCTCTGTGCTCAGCAGAGTCTGATTCTCTCCCTCCCTCTCTCTCCCTCCCTCTGCCCCTCCCCCCACTAAGGCACGTGTGTGTACGCGTGCTCTCTCTCTCTCAAATTAATAAATAAAATCTTTTTTTTTAAAAAGCGAGAACAGATCCCTACCTCACACGATAAGAAAATCAACTGCAGATGTAAATATGAAAGGCAAAACTTAATTTAACACTTCTAGGGAAAAAAAATAGGATAGTATCTCTATGACCTTGGGGCAGGGAAGAATTTCTTTCTTGCCTTCTCTTTTAAAAGATTTATTTATTTATTTGAGAGAGAGAGAGCGCACGTGAGGAAGGGCAGGGGGAGAGGAAGAGAGAGAATTTCAAGCAGACTCCTGGCTGAGCACAGAGCCCGACACAGGGCTCTATCTCACGACCCCGAGATCATGACCTGAGCCGAAATCAAGAGTTGGCTGCTTCACCAACTGAGCCAACCCAGACATCCCAGGGAAGGATTTCTTAAAACATAAAAGGCACAAACCATTCAAGAAAGAAGATTCATCAATTTCACTGCTTTAAAATTCATCAAAAGGTACCACTACAGGAGTGGGGAAAAAACCCCAAACCAACCCCCCACAAACTAGGTGAAGATATTTTCAACACACAAATTACATAGGATTATTATCTAGAATGTA
>NW_023227686.1:0-798 GCF_002007445.2 Ailuropoda melanoleuca
AGAGAAGATGATGTGAGGACCAAGGGAGAAGGTGGCCAACTACATGCCAAGGAAAGAGGCCTAGAACACATCCTTTCTTCCTGGACTTAGAAAAAAAACGACCCTGATTTTGGACTTGTAGACTCCAGAACTATGAGAAAATTTCTGTTTTTTTAAGCCATGCAGTTTGTGATACCTTATTAGGGAAGCCATAAAAAACTCGAGAGTGTTCATAAATAATTAATTAAGCTAAATCAAAGATGGCTTTGCCAGTCTTGAGAAAATAGCAAACTATCTTTGATATGACAAGAATAATTTTGGGGTGTATACATATGCAGATATTTTCACTAAAGAATATTAACCTAGCCTCTCATTCTACAGATATTGGTAGTGTGGTCAGAATTATGGAGGTGTCAAGCATTAAAATCTTGAGATTTTACAGAACTGATTAGATTATAGGGGTTATCTCTCTCCTAGGCATAAGGAAGGTAACAATTAGAGCTTGCTTACAAAGATTTTATGGTAAGCAAAGATAGTTTGAGGTAATAACAGAAAGCTAATTTCCTAAATTATCCTCTAATTTTTGTAGTTCCATTTTTTGATCATTTTATCATGGAGATTTTTCATATGTTAATTTACTAGCACACAGGCAGCTTCTTCCCTTTCCTCTTGCCACTAAGGGAATTGGTAGCAGTTAGTACTAATATATTTGGATAGTTGAGTGTCAAAGTCTATTTAAAGATAATAATTATAAACTGGCATATGTAACTCTAAAGGATTTCCTATAATTTTCCTCCTATAAGCAAGTGTAGAAAAGGA
>NW_023227687.1:0-798 GCF_002007445.2 Ailuropoda melanoleuca
TAACAATGTGACTGAAGAGAAATTAAGGAATTTATTCCATTTAGAATAGCACCAAAACCCGTAAGATACCTAGTAATAAACCTAACCAAAGAGGTAAAGGATCTGCGCTCTAGAAACTACAGAACACTTATGAAAGAAATTGAGGAAGATGCAAAGAGATAGAAAAACATTCCATTCTCATGGATTAGAAGAATAAACATTGTGAAAATGTCTATGCTGCCCAGAGCAATCTATACTTTCAATGCAACCCTATCAAAATATCATCGACAATTTTCACAGAGCTGAAACAAACAATCCTAAAATTTATATGGAACCAGAAAAGAACCCGAATCACCAGGGGGTTGTTGAGAAAGAAAACCAAAGCTGGGGATATCCACAATGCCTGTCCTCAAGCTATATTACAAAGCTGTGATTATCAAGACAACATGGTATTGGCACAAAAGCAGACACATAGATCAATGGAACAGATTACAGACACCAGAAATGGACCCACAACTTTATGGTCAACTAATTTTTGACAAATCTGGAAAGAATATCCAATGGTAGGTTTGAAGTGCTAATAATTTTAGTTGATATTCATCTGTGGAGCTTAAAGAATGCTCATGCCAGGGGTGCCCGGGTGGCTCAGTCAGTTAACTGTCTGCCTTCAGCTTGGGTTATGATCCTAGGTTACTGGGATCAAGTCCTGCATCAGGCTTCTTGCTCAGTCGGCTTCTCCTTCTGCCCTTCCCCCCTGCTTGTGTGCTCACTCTCTCTCTGACATGCTCTCTCTCTCACCCTCTCTCTCAAGAAAATAAA
>NW_023227688.1:0-798 GCF_002007445.2 Ailuropoda melanoleuca
TCCAACACCACCTCTACCTTCAGTCTTTTTAGGTATCTAACATAAAATAATTCTTCTTTGCCACTTCCTATTTAGCCTAACCTCTATATAATCTGAATGGATCGTGCTTCACTAGTACCAATGTAACCTCACTTACATTAATGCCCATTTTACTATGACTCTGAGCTTCCATATACTTTTACAAGCAGGAAATCCAGTGTTCTACAGATTTCTCCTTGGTGGATATTCCATGAATTTCAAGGGTGGTTATGTCTGGGTTGGTCATCACTCACTGTTAGTGCTACTGGCCACTGAATTATTAACTCCTCTCGTCTGATAACCCTGAGTTGAACAGCTAAGTTTCAAACACTGATCAATTGCCCACACGTGATTCCAGCAGTTCTGCTTATGTAATGCCCCTCATGCTGATTTCCCCTTGCTTTTGCAGTGCAAATACTTACCAGTTTGCTGAAGTCAGTGTTGCTCTTGTGACGAGAAAACATTTTACCCTTTTATCTGCCTGAATGTCTTCCAGCAAAGCTTGGACAAGTGTTTGGGCACTAATGTGTTACAGTTCTCTGTGGTGTAGGTCTTTCAAATTACTTAATGACTGTTACCCAGGAATTAAATAGAATTATTCAGGAAACACACTGCAAAGATGTCTGAGACAGACATTATCTATCAGCATTCTCCTGAGCACAAAACCATTACTCCTTCTTGATCCTTCTGCCTTGTGCTCATTAGCCATGCACTTTTTCCTTCATAGAGAGTTCCAATTCTATTGTTCCACCTTGAATTTGTCCTTCAGGGCTGGCCTAA
>NW_023227689.1:0-798 GCF_002007445.2 Ailuropoda melanoleuca
AAAGTTTTTTTTTTTTTTTTTTTTTTTTTTTTTTTAAGATTTTAGTTATTTATTTGACACAGAGAGAAACAGCCAGTGAGAGAGGGAACACAAGCAAGGGGAGTGGGAGAGGGAGAAGCAGGCTCCCAGCAGGGAGCCGGATGTGGGGCTCGATCCCAGGGTCCCCGGATCACTCCCTGAGCTGAAGGCAGACGCCCAACAACTGAGACACCCAGGCGCCCCATGTGAAAGTTTTCTTCTGACTCAGTTTAGATTGCTTCCTTCTGTGAGACATTCTCATAATACTGTGTGTAGTTTGTCCGATTCTAGTATAATTGGTTGTTTCTCTTCATTCCTGCAGGTTCTAGTCTGTCTTGTTCACAGTTGTAATCCCCAGTGCCCACCTAGAGTGAGTACTCCATACTTACTGAAGAGGTGAATCATGTGAGGCCCTGGGTAATCAGGCAGACAAGGCCTTAACAAGGCAGTCATATTGAGGCAGACACAGACGATGATAAGTAAAAGCATAGTTTGGCAAAAGAATAACAATTAATTACTCAATATTCTGTCCTAAGAGTGAGCAAATGACAAGCATTAAAAAAAAAAAAATACATGACACATTGGTAGATTCCCTGAAGCAGACCCTGAGCCATGTCATTACTCCTGGCCAATTTCACTCCAATTGTCCAACCTGGTCCCTATGTGCTGCAGAGGTAATTATTCAACCTAATTATGCAGGTACTAAGAACAGGAGAACTGCCCCCAGTCAAAGGTGAGCCCACAGTGTCAATATAGAAATGAATGAGTCACAAAGAGCGG
>NW_023227690.1:0-798 GCF_002007445.2 Ailuropoda melanoleuca
CCTAACTATCTCTGATCTTGGTGTTATTAAGTGTCTTAAAACCTAAATTGCAAAAAAGATAAAGTATCTCCAAACCGAGTAGCACAATAGCTGCTGTGTCATTGCCCATACAACCTTCATAAGCTGTTCCGTGCATAGAACAAATTTACACAGAACATTATGAGTAAAATAATTTGCAGCCTTTTGGGATTTCCTTAGAATCCAATGAATCATCCATGGCCAAACGCAAGGACAATCTGTGCTCTCTATGGGCATATCAGCATTGCATGAATACAAACCAAGAGTTCTGATGATACATCAAATTTTTTTCGGGATGATGGAAATTATTTCATGAGAAAAGTTGAAAAGAGAAGTGAACGCTAGCTTTTAAAATCCCAACTGAAGCTATATTCACTTTGTCTCACTGCTAGTTGCAGTGAAAAAAATACGATTCTCCTGTTTCCTTTGTATTGGTCCTTTCCTTATTCACATCCCGCCACCTCTCCTCTTGCTGAAACACAAACGCGATGATTTGAAGAGATTGTATAGCTCTTTTATTTCAATAGAAAATAATAATATAGGCCACTATGATTTGGGTTTTATCTTACTTGAAGAATAGCACAGTGGTAAAAAGCATGACTTTTGGCATCGAATTGTCTCTGAATACTCTTCTGCAATTTACTAGCTACCAGACCTCCCCCGGTTATTGATCCTCTTGTTTCTTTAGTCTTTCCGGAATGTGAAATGGTGATAAAATGTTGTGAAGATCAAAAGTTAACATTGTATATGTTTAAACACTTAGACTTTCATTTTGGACTA
>NW_023227691.1:0-798 GCF_002007445.2 Ailuropoda melanoleuca
CCTAACTATGAACAAAACAACAACAAGAGATAAATGAGGATTACCCATGATGCAAAGCTAATCCAAAATATTCCCAGGACTATTATAAAATGATTTTATATTTTTTGTCTTCTGTTATCCAACTTAAAAATATTAATTGAATATTGGTCTGGTTGATTGACAGGTACAGATAAATCTATCATATTTCCCTATGTATTTACTAATAGTGCTGGTTCCTTCCAGTACATACACATACCCACACTCTCACACCCACATTCACACAGACAAACCCCCTCCTCATTTCTTCTGGTAGACTTCCCAACTAAGAGCACAACGAATTTATCAATCACATTTGCATACACAAGGATCTTAGCAAAATTCGTGTCGACCTATCTACGTTCTGGGTAAGGTATCTTGTTGTAATTATGCCTCAGTTCTGTGGTGGTGAGAGTTCAAACAATTTCATGTACCCAGAACACAAAAGAAAAACAGGAGACAACAACTCTGAGGAATGAGATAAGCCGTGCTTCTGACTGAGAGGGTGAGTAAAATGTAGATTTCTGAGTTACAATCTTTTAGTTGGCTAACCTGAAAAGCTTCATTTCTTTCTGGGTTGCCCTGGCCAATAGACTAGACAATGAACTTATGGGGAGAAGGCAGTGGTGGTTAGTTCACAGCCCACAGGAGGTGAACAGCAAACACTCGCTAGCCTGAGGCTGTTTGCTGAGGGAGCTTTCAGCCCTACAGAACTCTAATAGCCTTTGGGATATCAGAGTATTGGAGCAAAACATGTAATTCATGCTTCTGGGTGAAGATGTT
>NW_023227692.1:0-554 GCF_002007445.2 Ailuropoda melanoleuca
TGTGGAGTTGAGGAATTCATGCAAATGGCTCCTCAGCGTTGACTGGAAGGCAGAGCAGAACTGATTGCCAAAGCCTCTAAAGTTCAGTGATTCTTCATCACCAATGCTGAATACACCTGTTGTATGTTCCACAAGTGATAAATACCAAAGAAATGTGAGAGCGTTGACATCGGCACATAGCATATGTCTCAGAGATGGATGGCAAGATGTTTAAATGGGCTTTTGCACTTTAATCATAGTGTAAAAGATGGGATGTATCACACGTGCCAAATGATAATAGTGCAAGTTGGGTGAGGAATATGAGGAAAGTTATATTGTTCTATCTGCTTTTGTACATGTTTAAACATTTCTGTAGTAAGAAGCATTAAAACAAAAGATGTTGGGTGCCTCAGAAGGACAGGAAGAGGGTCAGGAGGAGACCTGGAAGAGGTAGATCAGTCCATCAAACTAGAATTTAACTATCTCTCCATAAAGACATTACAGAAAGTTCATTTCCTTTGAGACTAGGAAGGAAACCTCTTTCCATATAACAGGAAGGAAGAAGAAAAGAGGAA
>NW_023227693.1:0-798 GCF_002007445.2 Ailuropoda melanoleuca
GGCCAGGATGGGGAGCAGGTTTCCACACACAGTGATCAGGTACATGGAGAGGAAAAGCCCAAATAGGAGGGGCTGCAGTTCTGTGTCCTCTGAAAATCCCAGAAGTTGGAACTCTGAAATTCCTGTATTGTTTCCTGGGTCCATGTGGTGGAGGTGACTACCAGCACAGGGGAAAATAACATGACTAATTTTCACACAAATGCACACTGTCCTCCTTCTGGATATGCTGCAATTTATATTTCCTAGTCAAGAAACTAACTTCAATATTTTTGAATGTATCTGGGCCCCTTGAGGGTTTTCCCACTTTTTCTCTTTAGGAATTTCCATCCCAGTATCAGATTTCCCCAAACGGTCAGGTACTGTACAGTTTGATAAGAAATTATTCATGCATTTGAGGAATATATAAAATGTCAACCATGTTTCAGGATTCCTAGTCATAAAATAGAGGGTGCCAAATAGCAAAAGTCCCTACAATTCACTGATGGTTGTAGGTTAGGTTATATAAAGATTCAATAATCATGTGATGGGGACAGATGTTACGAAGAAACAGAAGCATGTTAAAGGAGAGAATAGGTGGGGTGTTAGGTTTAGTGTTCAGTCAAGACTGCATAAGAAGGTGACATTTGAAGAGAGACCTCAAGGAATAGATCGTGGAAGACAGGAGGTCTAACCAGCAGAGGGAATGGCCAGCAAAGGCCCTGAAGACCTTCTTCTGTCAGAAAATCAAGGCTCAGAAGGAAGCCAGTGTGTTGAGGGAAATGGACAAGAGGGAGAGTGAGGAGAGATGGTGGCAGTGAA
>NW_023227694.1:0-1496 GCF_002007445.2 Ailuropoda melanoleuca
AATATAAAGTCTGTGACATGTTTATAACCCTTAAAATGTCCCTATGTTGTTTTTGTTGAGGAACAATAGCTCCCTAGAATGTTAAAAGAAAAATCTCTGGAGGAATTAACTTTCATCAATACTTCAGAAAATTAGAAAAACTATCTTATAAAATATTAATGTTCTAAGGTAACTAAATGTTGCTTTTAAATACCAATTATAGAGTCAGAAATAGGTTTAAATACTACAGATTATTTATACTTTAAAAAAACCATATAATTTTTGACTAAAGTTACAATATAATTTTACCTTTTTTTAAGATTTACTTATTTAAGGATGCCTGGGTGGCTCAGTTGGTGGTTTTTCACTCCAGTAAAACCCAAAGTCCCTATTTTGACTCACAAGACCCTGTGGGATCTTGACCCCTATTAATTATTTGATCTTTATTAATCATACTATTCTTTCTTATTCATTTTGTTTAATTATTTCCTCCCATGTTAGAATTATGCTTCATGAAAGTGGACAACTTTTCACTATTTTATCTCCAGGAGCTAGAATTCACTTGGTGGATGGTAAGCACTCAGTAAATATTTTCAAATAAGTGCATCACTTAAAATATTTGTTTTCTTTGAATGTGTATTAAAACTTTTAAAAATAAAACATTTTATTCAAGGGAAGAGTGTGGCATAAAGATTCTTTTAGTTTTGATTTTGCTCTTTTTAATTAGATTATCTCTGCTAATGTAAATTTTTTAAAAAGAATTTTTTAATTTATTTGAGAGAGAGGGAGAACACAGAGGAGTGAGAGGGAGAAGCAGACTTCCCAGTGAGCAGAGAGCCTGACATGGGGCTCGATCCCAGGACCCTGACACCAGGGCCTGAGCCAAAGGCAGACATAACCAACTAAGCCACCCAGGCACCCTATGCTAATGTAAATTTTAATGTGGGAAACTGAGCATTTCCTAAATTTTAAAATAAAATTCATGGGATTTAAACATTTGCTTCTTTTTTCAAAGGAACAAAAGAAAGACCAATGATTTTTCTACTTTTTTTACATTGCGTAAATATCATATAGAATCTAAACTTATTTTTCTTTCTCAATACCTAACCAACTATTCCAAATGCTTTTTAAAGCCACTCTTCATTTTTCTTTAAGAGTCCACATCAGGGGCGCCNGTCAGGGGCGCCTGGGTAGCGCAGTTGTTAAGCATCTGCCTTCAGCTCAGGGCATGATCCCGGTGTTCTGGGATTGAGCCCCACATTGGGCTCCTTCGCTGGGAGCCTGCCTCTTCACCCACTCTCCGTGCTTGTATTCCCTCTCTCGCTGGCTGTCTCTCTCTAGCAAATAAATAAATAAAATCTTAAAAAAAAAAAAGAGTCCACATCAGTGATAAAATTGTAAAACACATTAACAACTGTTTTTACAATACCTTGTGCTCCATTGAACAGCTTGCAAAATACTGCAATGTTTGCAGTACAGTTTCCTCATAAAAAGTCTTTAATTTAAATTTCCTACTC
>NW_023227695.1:0-798 GCF_002007445.2 Ailuropoda melanoleuca
GTAAAGTATTGTTTTGTATTGCTTCCATTGTAGTCAGTGTACATTGAAGTGAGCACTCTATAAAACTATTGAATGTCTAATTTACCAGAATATACCCAACTTCCTACTGCCTCAAAAGTGTCCTCTAATGTGTTTTGGGGTTATGATTTTCCCTAGTCTCACTTCAATTACATCTGTTTTCCTTCTTTTCATAATTCTTCAACTATTATATTTCTTTTATCAGATGTTTCCTATTTCTGCTGTTGTAATGGGATGCTTTACCCATATAGAAACATATTGTGCATTTTTTGCATATATCTTCATATATTGTTTTCAACCCAATCACTTCTGTCTTTTGCACCTACTGTAAGCCCTTTCACTAGGACTTACACAATGACCTCCTAAGGGTTGTTCCCTCTTCTACTTTTCCACCCTTTTTATCAATTTTCTACATTAGAGGTATCTTTTAAAATTATGAATGATCTCATATCACTACCCTATATCCATAAAGCCCTTGATATTTTTTCCATCTCATTTAAGCTAAAATATAAATCCTTACTCTTTCTACAGGGATCTGAATGATGCTGACTTTGTATACTATTCCTCTAATCTTACTTCCTTCCAACTTGCCCTCACTTTCCCTGTCCCAGCCATTTGTAGATTCCTTTTTGTTTCTTACATATGCTGAACACTTGTCTTGGAGTCTTCACATATACCATGCCTCATGCTTGGAAAGCCTTCCCTGTTCTCCATAATTTGCTAATTTTTTCTCATCACTGTATCTCAGCCCAGTTTTGTATTTGCAAAGGAGGAGCTCAG
>NW_023227696.1:0-798 GCF_002007445.2 Ailuropoda melanoleuca
TCAGGTGTGCCCAAGTCTGGATAAATTCAAAGACAGAAAAATTCACCTCCAACCTTATATATAGGTCTAAATCTGAATAATTCTTCAATTTATTTCATTTTCTTGACTACTAAAATATATATATATTTTATATTTATCTTATTTATTTTTTAAAGAATTTATTTATTTATTTGAAAGACAGAGAGAGAGCGAGCCAGCACAAGCAGGGGGGAAGGACAGAGACAAAGGGAGAAGCAGTCTTCCCGTTGAGCAGGGAGCCCGATGTGGGACTCGATCCCAGGGCCCTGGGATCATGACCTGAGCTGAAGGCAGATGCTTAACCAACTGAGCCACCCAGGCACCCCTTTTTATTTTATTTTAAAGGAATAAAGCAGTAGGTGAGGATAAAGAGAATGTCCTCCAGGACGTTTCCTACTACCCTCTCCTCCTGGTATTTATGCCTTTGTATAGTTTCCTCTCACACAAATGATGATATCTCACTTCCAAGACTAGGTCATAACTCTGTGGCTTCTCTTTCTCTGTCTCTCTCTCATCACTTGCTCTGGGGGAGGCCTTCTTTGCTTTCATCCTGTAGAGAGGTCCACATGGCAAGGAAATTCTACCGGTCACCAGGGAGGACCCGAGGCCTCCCGACAACAGCCACAAGGGTAAGTTTGGAAATGGCTCTTCCAGCCCCAGTCAGCCCTTTGTCTGACTGCAGCCCTGGTCTACAGCTTGAGTGCCACCTAACAGACAGCCTGAGCTGGAGCCCCCCAGCTAAGCTGCCTGTGAATTTCTGACCTGCTCGAGCTGAGAAAC
>NW_023227697.1:0-798 GCF_002007445.2 Ailuropoda melanoleuca
TCTTAGCAAGAATATTAAAAGAAAAGTAGCCATCTAAAAATGTGTTTTGCTTTCTTACAAAGATATTATATGCTATAATTTTTTTGAAAATATTTAAAGTAGAAAATTCGGTTTTTATACATACTGTTTTGAAATTTGCCTTTGATTTCTCCTTGAACAGACTCTCCTGGATGTTGTTCTGTTTCAGTACATACATCTTATTCATTGTTAAGGATGTCAGATATTTCATTGTATGGGTGTGTGATAATTTGGTTAATATTTTCTAATGCATATCTGAGTTTCTAGTTGTACGGCTACAATGCTTCAGAAAGCATCATTGAGATTATATCATTTTTATTTGGTAGTTTCTGTGGGTTAAATTCCCAGAAGTGTGATTGCAGTACATTTTAAACTAAAATCTAGGTAATGCTAAATTATTCTCTGAAAAGCTTGTACTAGATGGCATTTTAATAGTATATTGAGAGAATCTATATTCCCACATTCTCATAAACACCAGGTATTAACACCCTTTACATATCTGCCAATCTGTCAGGTTAAAAATAATATCTTCTTTAGATTTCTGTTTTTTCCATTGTTTAGTTGAAGCACCTTGGCCTTTTGAACTTCTTGAGCTTACATTTGTGTCCATTTTCCTTATTTATGCCTAGAAACTTATTATTAAGAAAGGTGTTAGGGGCGCCTGGGTAGCGTAGTCTTTGAGTGTCAGCCTTCGGCTCAGGGCGTGATTCTGGCGTTCCGGGATTGAGTCCCACATTGGGCTCCTCCGCTGGGAGCCTGCTTCTTCCTCTCCCACTCCCC
>NW_023227698.1:0-798 GCF_002007445.2 Ailuropoda melanoleuca
TCTGGATATCCGGGAAGCTCAAGACCACGCCAAGGCCAATGCACACAGCTCCAAGCAGGATCTGGGCTCCCCCCAGCACCTTCTGCTCCCCCCTCCGGCGGGCGGGGGGGGCCTCAGCAGGCTCCCGGGCCTTGGAGGCTGCTCTGCGGCGACCCAGGGCTGCCACGCCTTTGCACAGGTAGGAGAGGGAGGACTCTTGGTGGAAGTTGACGTTGATGACGGTCTTGCCCGACCCCTCGAGCACCTCGGTCCCGTTCATCCTCAGCACAGTTCCCGCCATGGCTCCCCCCTTCCTCGCAGGCCGGCGGGGCGGGACAGAGAGCGGGACAGCGCCGCTTGCGTGGGACTGAGAGATGCGGGACGACGGCGCCTCGGGACGCGGAGCAAAGGTCGGCCGAGGCGCAGCGGCGTCCCTCGCTCGCTCCTCGCTCTGAACAGCGGTCCCGAGGGGAGGAAGCAGCTCCTCTTGCCTGCAGCGCGCCGCGCGTGGACCCGGGCCAGAGGCTGCAGCTTTGCCCAGGCTTGCTCCCGCCCCCGCGCGCGACTTCCAGTAAAGGCTTTGCCCCGCGGCCGGCCCCTAGCAAGAGATGCCGCGGCGCCCGGAGCCCGGGACGGCGCGGGAGGGGGGATGCGGCCGGACGCAGGGGGGACCCGCAGGGTCCCGCGCCGCGGCCCTCCCTCGAGCAGCCCCCGAAGAGTCCTTGAGGGGGCAGCCAGCAGGGAAAACAAAAGTTTCCGGCGGCTGCGCGGCAGGGTAGAGAGGCCTCCCTAAGAGTTCAGTAAACTTCAAGAATCTGC
>NW_023227699.1:0-798 GCF_002007445.2 Ailuropoda melanoleuca
AACACAAGCAAGGGAAGTGGGAGAGGAAGAAGCAGGCTCATAGCGGAGGAGCCTGATGCAGGGCTCGATCCCAGAACGCCGGGATCACACCCTGAGCGGAAGGCAGACGCTTAACCGCTGTGCCACCCAGGCGCCCCCTTTTTTTTTTTTCTTTTTGTCTTAGCTCGCTCTTTTCCTATCATCATGACTTCGAAGTGAAGAAATATGTGAATGTCTGCTAAGTGTATGGTACTTTGTTTCAGCTAATAGCATTTTATGGTTGCAGGTCAGTTTGTGCATTGATTGATCATGCTTTCTCCCTTACGGGGTATCTGAGTTCAAGTGACATTTCAAGGTAATAGGATATGTGCACGTGTATATAAAACATATATTATATACTTACTCTGTGCCAGGTACCATACTAAGTAATAAATACACATTATCATATTTACTTTTCCCCACTAGTTTATGAGGTAGTTTTTACTATTATACCCATTTTGCACGTGGGAAATTAAGAGTCAGATAGGTAAGTTGCTCAGGGTCACACAGCTAAAAAGTGAAAGAGCCTGTATTTGAAATCAGGCAAGCAGATTCCCACTAGTTGCCATGTGCCCATTATTATTATTGTAGAAGTAGGTGTTTGATGCCATAGTTTATACAAGAAATACTTTAACAGCAAAAAGAATCCCTGTTTTTAAAAATACATTAATACAGTATAACTGCTATGTGTTACCGGTTTTTCTTTCTTTCTTTTTTTTTTTTTTGTAAGATTTTATTTATTTATTTGACAGAGAGAGACAGCCAGCGAGAGAGGGAACA
>NW_023227700.1:0-798 GCF_002007445.2 Ailuropoda melanoleuca
GAGAGCAGCCCCAGCAGAAACGGGCACCCCTCACCTGAGTGAGTAGGCGGGACCATGGGCATAAAGCTTCATGCTGCCCCATATTCATGCGAGTTCACCTCTGCTCAACTGTAAAATTAACAGTTAACTTACTGTTATACTAAAAAGACCTTTATTTTATGCTGATCATTAACTAGGGAGGCTTCATCCCCCAGTTTGGTTATAGAGAGACCTGAAATTGCTTATATCAATCTCCTTGTTCTGCAGGGACTGAATTTTTCAAAATGTGTTTTAAACTGTTTTCCAGTCAAAGGAAGGGAGGCCTGCTCTCTCTTATAGGAGGGGTCTGGCCGCTGAGGGGGGGCCTACATGTCTCTGAGCCTGGCTGCTGACAGGGACCCCTTAGCAAGACTCCCGGGAGACCCCGTGGGGAGCCAGAGCCCAGGGAGGGACACCGAGCCTGCGGCTCAAGCTAAGCACGGGGTCCCTGACAGTCCTGGAGCACAGAGGTCTCCACCCAGCAGACCACATGGAGAAGGCAGCCCTCTGACCCAAGAGTCCGTGTTTCTCATCAGCCTCACGCAGGCTAACCTCAGAGCAGCACAGGAGGACAGCCTCAGCCTTAGGAGACCCACCCCTGGGTGATCAACGCCACGGCACATGGAAAGGCTATCACTAAACACAAATGGAAACTGCTCAACGTGGGTGGGAGCCATCGCAGGGGTTTGGAGGGGCACCAGTACAAGGCGAGATCCACATGGGAAAACTGAAGTTGAAGGGAATTTCTGGGAGCAGCGACAACACGAGGGTGGGCTCAGA
>NW_023227701.1:0-798 GCF_002007445.2 Ailuropoda melanoleuca
AGGCATGCTTTTCTCCATTTCTCAGTGGAGGAGACAGGTTCAGAGAGAGGAAGGGACTTGGTGAAATCATGCAGATCAGAAGGGGGTTAGTCAAAGAGCTAACCCTCTAAACTCTGAAGACTGCATTTGTTCCACTGTGCTGAGCTGTGTGAGCAGCAGAGGGGCCAGAAGGAGGACAAGTTGCCCTGGAAGGTAATGAGTTCCCTGTCCGAGGATTCCATGGAAGGATTCAATGAAAGTTGATCCTAGGAGTTAAGATCTTACACTCTGGAATAATATGTCACCTTATAAGTAAGCCATTTGCTGAGGTTTTCTTTAGCTATTCCATAGACCTACTATATATAGTCTAAGTGCTTGTCATGGGACCCGGTACCCGTATTGAGGGCCCAGCAAAAGACAGCTTTTAAACTGGGCTAGAGTCAGTTGTGATGGCCTTGAAGTTTCCCCCAGTCCTAAGAATGCACAGGCAAGCCTTCCTTCTTCCGTTCTTGAGATTCCTTGGAACTAGCTTTGACTCTAAGTCTCTATGACCAGGTCCTTGCCAACTCCCAAGAGCTGACCTTTCAATCTTAAACTTGGTGTGGAAGGCTTCTATGCTGGGTTAAAGCCAGGATTACTCGTGAGCATGGAAAAGGAATACCCGTGGAAGTTGAAGGTGTCTTGCTTCTTGGAGCAGAAAGAGCATTACTTTGGGTTTGAATCTTGTGTCCTTCACTGCTTGATGAAGAGCTTATGTAAGTCACTTAACAATTTAGGGCTGGGTTTGCAGATCACTGAATGGCCTTACCAACACCTAAC
>NW_023227702.1:0-798 GCF_002007445.2 Ailuropoda melanoleuca
TTATGATTGTGAATGTGTAAATGCTTTGATCCTTGCCTTTTTTTTTTCCCTTCCATTTTAAAAATGTGGTAAAATGCACCTACCATAAAATTTACCATGTTAATCCCTTTTAAGTGTACAGTTCAGTGGTATTAAATATATCCATAATGTGGCCCAGCCATCACCACCATCTGTCTCCGTGGCGCTTCACATCTTGTAAAGTGGAGATACTATACTTAGCAGTAAACCCTCATTCCCTGTCCCCTGCAAGCCCCAACAACAGTCGTCCTATTTTCAGTCTCTATGATTAGACTACTCTAGACTCCTCCTACAGGTGGGATCATACAGTATCGTGTGGGTCTGTGTGTGTGTGGCTGGCTTATTTTACTTTGCACAATGTCCCCAAGGTTCATCGTGCTGTAGCACGTGCCAGAATTTGCTTCCTTTAAGACTGAATGATATCGCATTATATGGATATACCATGTTTTGCTTGTCGTTCTGTGATCCTTACCTATTTTTTTGTTACTGTTGTTTTTTCTGATTGATCGTATCCGTAGAGATTGTAAATGTATTCGTTTCCTGAATCTGCTTGAACAGCGGGGTCTTAAAACCACAGAAACTTAGTCTCTCACAGTTCCAGAGGCCAGAAGTCCAAACCCGAGGTGTCAGCAGGGCCACGCTCCCTCCAGAGGCTCTCAGGGAGCTCTCCCTTGCCCCTTCCACCTTGTGGTGGCCTGTGGCTGCGTGACCCTGATCGCTGCCTTCATCTGCACTTGACCTCCCCTCTGTGTCTTCTCTCTGTGTCACCCCCCCCCCCCC
>NW_023227703.1:0-564 GCF_002007445.2 Ailuropoda melanoleuca
GAAACATATGTGTATATAATTTTTCAAACAAAGATGTTTTTGTTGTTGTGTTAAGTGTAAAGCCCACAGCAGTTCTGTTTGTTATAAACATTGGGTCTCATCCAGGGCGGGGGAAAGATTACTTTTCCTGCCACAAGAATCTTTACTTCCATCAGCGGTGGAACAGGGTTTTTCAAAATTACAGTCTCTGTCCCTTTGGACCCCAAGAAATTTTGAGGATGAAGAATGGGCTTTGGATCTTTGCTCATGTAAGTTACAATATTTTAAACAGCAGAGAAGGATTTTGGAATCGTCTTTAGAATCAACTAACTTTCCCCTTATACATATTATAAGGTCTGAAGAGGAGAGCAAATAAAATAAAATGGGGTAGGTGACAGAGGGAGAACAGAAACTGGTATTACTTATTGCTGCTAATAATAATGTCCAGTGCATACTTGCTGTATGCAGGTTGCTGATCGAGGCGCCCTCATGTGCGTGAATTCGTTTAATCCATACAACAACCTTCTGAAGTCAATGCTTTTATTATACCTATTTTATAGATAAGGAAACTGAGGTATAGAAAAA
>NW_023227704.1:0-799 GCF_002007445.2 Ailuropoda melanoleuca
AAAAAAAAAAAAAGAAAGAAAGAAAAGGAGTAAACAATTTACTTTAACACTTGCTGAACAGTCTCCTTAGGAGAACTGCAAAACTGGGGGTGGGAGGAAAAGAAGCTTTTGTAGGATAAAAAATTAAAAAGGAAGAGACAAAGAGACATAAAAAATATCCAATTGCCTGGGGCCACACAGTCAACCTTGTTTCGGGTGAGAAGCCCCCGGGTTGGCTTGACATTTGGGGATTGACTGCTGGATACACAGCGTTTCTGGTCAAGCAGAGCATTTATAGGGACAAGAGTTATGAAATTCCCATCTGCTGAGGTGGCACCCTTGGCAGCAGCGGCTCCATCTTGGAACAGAAATTTATTTCAACAGACCTTGTTCTTATGCCCGCCTTCCATAATTTGCTTAGCTTCCTTATTTTTTTCCCTGAAAGGTAAGGATAAGGCAGCAGCTGCTGGTCCGCTGGACCTGTCTCTGGCTTCGGCAGAGTTAGGACAGCGCTGACCCAGAGACACCCCTACTTCCCGCCTCCCACCAGCCTCTAACCTCTCCTCCAGGCTCATCTCCAGAACCATCTTCTCCTCGACCCTCTGGCCCCGCGAGCATCTTGGGCTTCCTCCTCGTCGCCCTGGACCATGAGCTCCCGGATTCACCCGAAGGACTCTACCGCCTGCTCACTAGCTCCCGCGGGCGTCGCACCCACCTCTCTCGGGGCTTCCACGCCGCGGTGATGATGAGAGAGCGTGAGGTCACACCCCGCAGCCCCGGAGTCTCCGTGGTCCCAGAGCAGAGCCGAACCAGACCCTGT
>NW_023227705.1:0-799 GCF_002007445.2 Ailuropoda melanoleuca
AAAAAAAAATCGCATTTAAAACACCTCACTTTATTTTGCCTTGAGGTACCGAGTCCTCTGCTAGGGGCCTTTAGTGCAGTTATAACCGTGTAAGTTAGTTAGGGCATCATCAAAAAGTAATTTTGGTTGAAATGACGAAATGAACTGTGCTGCTGTATCAGAGCATCCAAACAGCCTGTTAGGACTATGCCAGGGAAGCACAGAGAAAGGGTACGTGGTGCATCAGACCATGTCCTGGTGGAATGGGCTAAAGCAGTGAGTGAATGGGGACTCTGAGCTTAGCAAGTGACAACGTGTTGGTGCCCAATTAAGCCTGAAGACCAATAGATGAGCTTTTGACCCAAAGCTGACTCCTCAACACACCATGAATTGTAGCTCTGCAGTCCTGGAACACACCGCTCAAATGCAAATCGTACACACCTCAGGTTTCTCTTCCTAAAAAGGAAGATATATTGAAGTCGTATCTTCCCAAATCTATTTCCACCCAGAGTCTGCGGACTTCCAAGAAGCACTTGGAAGCACATTGGAGGCAAAGCAATGTGTTTCCAAATCAACTTAAAAAATAAAATGAATTGGGGTGCCTGGGTGGCTCAGTCGGTTAAGCGTCTGCCTTTGGCTTAGGTCATGATCCCGGGGTCCTGGGATCCAGCTCTGCTTCAGGCTCCTTGCTCAAGGGGGGAGACTGCCTCTCCCCTTCCCCTCTGCTCATGCTCTCTCTCTCTCTATCAAATAAATAAATAAAACCTTTAAAAAAAAAGCAATGTTTGCTCTTGTTCCCTGGTGGGGTGTCTGACTTCAA